>NC_133726.1:0-130000 GCF_048934315.1 Petromyzon marinus
GGGTCCGGGGAGGGTCCGGGGAGGGTCCGGGGAGGGTCCGGGGAGGGTCCGGGGAGGGTCCGGGGAGGGTCCGGGGAGGGTCCGGGGAGGGTCCGGGGAGGGTCCGGGGAGGGTCCGGGGAGGGTCCGGGGAGGGTCCGGGGAGGGTCCGGGGAGGGTCCGGGGAGGGTCCGGGGAGGGTCCGGGGAGGGTCCGGGGAGGGTCCGGGGAGGGTCCGGGGAGGGTCCGGGGAGGGTCCGGGGAGGGTCCGGGGAGGGTCCGGGGAGGGTCCGGGGAGGGTCCGGGGAGGGTCCGGGGAGGGTCCGGGGAGGGTCCGGGGAGGGTCCGGGGAGGGTCCGGGGAGGGTCCGGGGAGGGTCCGGGGAGGGTCCGGGGAGGGTCCGGGGAGGGTCCGGGGAGGGTCCGGGGAGGGTCCGGGGAGGGTCCGGGGAGGGTCCGGGGAGGGTCCGGGGAGGGTCCGGGGAGGGTCCGGGGAGGGTCCGGGGAGGGTCCGGGGAGGGTCCGGGGAGGGTCCGGGGAGGGTCCGGGGAGGGTCCGGGGAGGGTCCGGGGAGGGTCCGGGGAGGGTCCGGGGAGGGTCCGGGGAGGGTCCGGGGAGGGTCCGGGGAGGGTCCGGGGAGGGTCCGGGGAGGGTCCGGGGAGGGTCCGGGGAGGGTCCGGGGAGGGTCCGGGGAGGGTCCGGGGAGGGTCCGGGGAGGGTCCGGGGAGGGTCCGGGGAGGGTCCGGGGAGGGTCCGGGGAGGGTCCGGGGAGGGTCCGGGGAGGGTCCGGGGAGGGTCCGGGGAGGGTCCGGGGAGGGTCCGGGGAGGGTCCGGGGAGGGTCCGGGGAGGGTCCGGGGAGGGTCCGGGGAGGGTCCGGGGAGGGTCCGGGGAGGGTCCGGGGAGGGTCCGGGGAGGGTCCGGGGAGGGTCCGGGGAGGGTCCGGGGAGGGTCCGGGGAGGGTCCGGGGAGGGTCCGGGGAGGGTCCGGGGAGGGTCCGGGGAGGGTCCGGGGAGGGTCCGGGGAGGGTCCGGGGAGGGTCCGGGGAGGGTCCGGGGAGGGTCCGGGGAGGGTCCGGGGAGGGTCCGGGGAGGGTCCGGGGAGGGTCCGGGGAGGGTCCGGGGAGGGTCCGGGGAGGGTCCGGGGAGGGTCCGGGGAGGGTCCGGGGAGGGTCCGGGGAGGGTCCGGGGAGGGTCCGGGGAGGGTCCGGGGAGGGTCCGGGGAGGGTCCGGGGAGGGTCCGGGGAGGGTCCGGGGAGGGTCCGGGGAGGGTCCGGGGAGGGTCCGGGGAGGGTCCGGGGAGGGTCCGGGGAGGGTCCGGGGAGGGTCCGGGGAGGGTCCGGGGAGGGTCCGGGGAGGGTCCGGGGAGGGTCCGGGGAGGGTCCGGGGAGGGTCCGGGGAGGGTCCGGGGAGGGTCCGGGGAGGGTCCGGGGAGGGTCCGGGGAGGGTCCGGGGAGGGTCCGGGGAGGGTCCGGGGAGGGTCCGGGGAGGGTCCGGGGAGGGTCCGGGGAGGGTCCGGGGAGGGTCCGGGGAGGGTCCGGGGAGGGTCCGGGGAGGGTCCGGGGAGGGTCCGGGGAGGGTCCGGGGAGGGTCCGGGGAGGGTCCGGGGAGGGTCCGGGGAGGGTCCGGGGAGGGTCCGGGGAGGGTCCGGGGAGGGTCCGGGGAGGGTCCGGGGAGGGTCCGGGGAGGGTCCGGGGAGGGTCCGGGGAGGGTCCGGGGAGGGTCCGGGGAGGGTCCGGGGAGGGTCCGGGGAGGGTCCGGGGAGGGTCCGGGGAGGGTCCGGGGAGGGTCCGGGGAGGGTCCGGGGAGGGTCCGGGGAGGGTCCGGGGAGGGTCCGGGGAGGGTCCGGGGAGGGTCCGGGGAGGGTCCGGGGAGGGTCCGGGGAGGGTCCGGGGAGGGTCCGGGGAGGGTCCGGGGAGGGTCCGGGGAGGGTCCGGGGAGGGTCCGGGGAGGGTCCGGGGAGGGTCCGGGGAGGGTCCGGGGAGGGTCCGGGGAGGGTCCGGGGAGGGTCCGGGGAGGGTCCGGGGAGGGTCCGGGGAGGGTCCGGGGAGGGTCCGGGGAGGGTCCGGGGAGGGTCCGGGGAGGGTCCGGGGAGGGTCCGGGGAGGGTCCGGGGAGGGTCCGGGGAGGGTCCGGGGAGGGTCCGGGGAGGGTCCGGGGAGGGTCCGGGGAGGGTCCGGGGAGGGTCCGGGGAGGGTCCGGGGAGGGTCCGGGGAGGGTCCGGGGAGGGTCCGGGGAGGGTCCGGGGAGGGTCCGGGGAGGGTCCGGGGAGGGTCCGGGGAGGGTCCGGGGAGGGTCCGGGGAGGGTCCGGGGAGGGTCCGGGGAGGGTCCGGGGAGGGTCCGGGGAGGGTCCGGGGAGGGTCCGGGGAGGGTCCGGGGAGGGTCCGGGGAGGGTCCGGGGAGGGTCCGGGGAGGGTCCGGGGAGGGTCCGGGGAGGGTCCGGGGAGGGTCCGGGGAGGGTCCGGGGAGGGTCCGGGGAGGGTCCGGGGAGGGTCCGGGGAGGGTCCGGGGAGGGTCCGGGGAGGGTCCGGGGAGGGTCCGGGGAGGGTCCGGGGAGGGTCCGGGGAGGGTCCGGGGAGGGTCCGGGGAGGGTCCGGGGAGGGTCCGGGGAGGGTCCGGGGAGGGTCCGGGGAGGGTCCGGGGAGGGTCCGGGGAGGGTCCGGGGAGGGTCCGGGGAGGGTCCGGGGAGGGTCCGGGGAGGGTCCGGGGAGGGTCCGGGGAGGGTCCGGGGAGGGTCCGGGGAGGGTCCGGGGAGGGTCCGGGGAGGGTCCGGGGAGGGTCCGGGGAGGGTCCGGGGAGGGTCCGGGGAGGGTCCGGGGAGGGTCCGGGGAGGGTCCGGGGAGGGTCCGGGGAGGGTCCGGGGAGGGTCCGGGGAGGGTCCGGGGAGGGTCCGGGGAGGGTCCGGGGAGGGTCCGGGGAGGGTCCGGGGAGGGTCCGGGGAGGGTCCGGGGAGGGTCCGGGGAGGGTCCGGGGAGGGTCCGGGGAGGGTCCGGGGAGGGTCCGGGGAGGGTCCGGGGAGGGTCCGGGGAGGGTCCGGGGAGGGTCCGGGGAGGGTCCGGGGAGGGTCCGGGGAGGGTCCGGGGAGGGTCCGGGGAGGGTCCGGGGAGGGTCCGGGGAGGGTCCGGGGAGGGTCCGGGGAGGGTCCGGGGAGGGTCCGGGGAGGGTCCGGGGAGGGTCCGGGGAGGGTCCGGGGAGGGTCCGGGGAGGGTCCGGGGAGGGTCCGGGGAGGGTCCGGGGAGGGTCCGGGGAGGGTCCGGGGAGGGTCCGGGGAGGGTCCGGGGAGGGTCCGGGGAGGGTCCGGGGAGGGTCCGGGGAGGGTCCGGGGAGGGTCCGGGGAGGGTCCGGGGAGGGTCCGGGGAGGGTCCGGGGAGGGTCCGGGGAGGGTCCGGGGAGGGTCCGGGGAGGGTCCGGGGAGGGTCCGGGGAGGGTCCGGGGAGGGTCCGGGGAGGGTCCGGGGAGGGTCCGGGGAGGGTCCGGGGAGGGTCCGGGGAGGGTCCGGGGAGGGTCCGGGGAGGGTCCGGGGAGGGTCCGGGGAGGGTCCGGGGAGGGTCCGGGGAGGGTCCGGGGAGGGTCCGGGGAGGGTCCGGGGAGGGTCCGGGGAGGGTCCGGGGAGGGTCCGGGGAGGGTCCGGGGAGGGTCCGGGGAGGGTCCGGGGAGGGTCCGGGGAGGGTCCGGGGAGGGTCCGGGGAGGGTCCGGGGAGGGTCCGGGGAGGGTCCGGGGAGGGTCCGGGGAGGGTCCGGGGAGGGTCCGGGGAGGGTCCGGGGAGGGTCCGGGGAGGGTCCGGGGAGGGTCCGGGGAGGGTCCGGGGAGGGTCCGGGGAGGGTCCGGGGAGGGTCCGGGGAGGGTCCGGGGAGGGTCCGGGGAGGGTCCGGGGAGGGTCCGGGGAGGGTCCGGGGAGGGTCCGGGGAGGGTCCGGGGAGGGTCCGGGGAGGGTCCGGGGAGGGTCCGGGGAGGGTCCGGGGAGGGTCCGGGGAGGGTCCGGGGAGGGTCCGGGGAGGGTCCGGGGAGGGTCCGGGGAGGGTCCGGGGAGGGTCCGGGGAGGGTCCGGGGAGGGTCCGGGGAGGGTCCGGGGAGGGTCCGGGGAGGGTCCGGGGAGGGTCCGGGGAGGGTCCGGGGAGGGTCCGGGGAGGGTCCGGGGAGGGTCCGGGGAGGGTCCGGGGAGGGTCCGGGGAGGGTCCGGGGAGGGTCCGGGGAGGGTCCGGGGAGGGTCCGGGGAGGGTCCGGGGAGGGTCCGGGGAGGGTCCGGGGAGGGTCCGGGGAGGGTCCGGGGAGGGTCCGGGGAGGGTCCGGGGAGGGTCCGGGGAGGGTCCGGGGAGGGTCCGGGGAGGGTCCGGGGAGGGTCCGGGGAGGGTCCGGGGAGGGTCCGGGGAGGGTCCGGGGAGGGTCCGGGGAGGGTCCGGGGAGGGTCCGGGGAGGGTCCGGGGAGGGTCCGGGGAGGGTCCGGGGAGGGTCCGGGGAGGGTCCGGGGAGGGTCCGGGGAGGGTCCGGGGAGGGTCCGGGGAGGGTCCGGGGAGGGTCCGGGGAGGGTCCGGGGAGGGTCCGGGGAGGGTCCGGGGAGGGTCCGGGGAGGGTCCGGGGAGGGTCCGGGGAGGGTCCGGGGAGGGTCCGGGGAGGGTCCGGGGAGGGTCCGGGGAGGGTCCGGGGAGGGTCCGGGGAGGGTCCGGGGAGGGTCCGGGGAGGGTCCGGGGAGGGTCCGGGGAGGGTCCGGGGAGGGTCCGGGGAGGGTCCGGGGAGGGTCCGGGGAGGGTCCGGGGAGGGTCCGGGGAGGGTCCGGGGAGGGTCCGGGGAGGGTCCGGGGAGGGTCCGGGGAGGGTCCGGGGAGGGTCCGGGGAGGGTCCGGGGAGGGTCCGGGGAGGGTCCGGGGAGGGTCCGGGGAGGGTCCGGGGAGGGTCCGGGGAGGGTCCGGGGAGGGTCCGGGGAGGGTCCGGGGAGGGTCCGGGGAGGGTCCGGGGAGGGTCCGGGGAGGGTCCGGGGAGGGTCCGGGGAGGGTCCGGGGAGGGTCCGGGGAGGGTCCGGGGAGGGTCCGGGGAGGGTCCGGGGAGGGTCCGGGGAGGGTCCGGGGAGGGTCCGGGGAGGGTCCGGGGAGGGTCCGGGGAGGGTCCGGGGAGGGTCCGGGGAGGGTCCGGGGAGGGTCCGGGGAGGGTCCGGGGAGGGTCCGGGGAGGGTCCGGGGAGGGTCCGGGGAGGGTCCGGGGAGGGTCCGGGGAGGGTCCGGGGAGGGTCCGGGGAGGGTCCGGGGAGGGTCCGGGGAGGGTCCGGGGAGGGTCCGGGGAGGGTCCGGGGAGGGTCCGGGGAGGGTCCGGGGAGGGTCCGGGGAGGGTCCGGGGAGGGTCCGGGGAGGGTCCGGGGAGGGTCCGGGGAGGGTCCGGGGAGGGTCCGGGGAGGGTCCGGGGAGGGTCCGGGGAGGGTCCGGGGAGGGTCCGGGGAGGGTCCGGGGAGGGTCCGGGGAGGGTCCGGGGAGGGTCCGGGGAGGGTCCGGGGAGGGTCCGGGGAGGGTCCGGGGAGGGTCCGGGGAGGGTCCGGGGAGGGTCCGGGGAGGGTCCGGGGAGGGTCCGGGGAGGGTCCGGGGAGGGTCCGGGTAGGGTCCGGGGAGGGTCCGGGGAGGGTCCGGGGAGGGTCCGGGGAGGGTCCGGGGAGGGTCCGGGGAGGGTCCGGGGAGGGTCCGGGGAGGGTCCGGGGAGGGTCCGGGGAGGGTCCGGGGAGGGTCCGGGGAGGGTCCGGGGAGGGTCCGGGGAGGGTCCGGGGAGGGTCCGGGGAGGGTCCGGGGAGGGTCCGGGGAGGGTCCGGGGAGGGTCCGGGGAGGGTCCGGGGAGGGTCCGGGGAGGGTCCGGGGAGGGTCCGGGGAGGGTCCGGGGAGGGTCCGGGGAGGGTCCGGGGAGGGTCCGGGGAGGGTCCGGGGAGGGTCCGGGGAGGGTCCGGGGAGGGTCCGGGGAGGGTCCGGGGAGGGTCCGGGGAGGGTCCGGGGAGGGTCCGGGGAGGGTCCGGGGAGGGTCCGGGGAGGGTCCGGGGAGGGTCCGGGGAGGGTCCGGGGAGGGTCCGGGGAGGGTCCGGGGAGGGTCCGGGGAGGGTCCGGGGAGGGTCCGGGGAGGGTCCGGGGAGGGTCCGGGGAGGGTCCGGGGAGGGTCCGGGGAGGGTCCGGGGAGGGTCCGGGGAGGGTCCGGGGAGGGTCCGGGGAGGGTCCGGGGAGGGTCCGGGGAGGGTCCGGGGAGGGTCCGGGGAGGGTCCGGGGAGGGTCCGGGGAGGGTCCGGGGAGGGTCCGGGGAGGGTCCGGGGAGGGTCCGGGGAGGGTCCGGGGAGGGTCCGGGGAGGGTCCGGGGAGGGTCCGGGGAGGGTCCGGGGAGGGTCCGGGGAGGGTCCGGGGAGGGTCCGGGGAGGGTCCGGGGAGGGTCCGGGGAGGGTCCGGGGAGGGTCCGGGGAGGGTCCGGGGAGGGTCCGGGGAGGGTCCGGGGAGGGTCCGGGGAGGGTCCGGGGAGGGTCCGGGGAGGGTCCGGGGAGGGTCCGGGGAGGGTCCGGGGAGGGTCCGGGGAGGGTCCGGGGAGGGTCCGGGGAGGGTCCGGGGAGGGTCCGGGGAGGGTCCGGGGAGGGTCCGGGGAGGGTCCGGGGAGGGTCCGGGGAGGGTCCGGGGAGGGTCCGGGGAGGGTCCGGGGAGGGTCCGGGGAGGGTCCGGGGAGGGTCCGGGGAGGGTCCGGGGAGGGTCCGGGGAGGGTCCGGGGAGGGTCCGGGGAGGGTCCGGGGAGGGTCCGGGGAGGGTCCGGGGAGGGTCCGGGGAGGGTCCGGGGAGGGTCCGGGGAGGGTCCGGGGAGGGTCCGGGGAGGGTCCGGGGAGGGTCCGGGGAGGGTCCGGGGAGGGTCCGGGGAGGGTCCGGGGAGGGTCCGGGGAGGGTCCGGGGAGGGTCCGGGGAGGGTCCGGGGAGGGTCCGGGGAGGGTCCGGGGAGGGTCCGGGGAGGGTCCGGGGAGGGTCCGGGGAGGGTCCGGGGAGGGTCCGGGGAGGGTCCGGGGAGGGTCCGGGGAGGGTCCGGGGAGGGTCCGGGGAGGGTCCGGGGAGGGTCCGGGGAGGGTCCGGGGAGGGTCCGGGGAGGGTCCGGGGAGGGTCCGGGGAGGGTCCGGGGAGGGTCCGGGGAGGGTCCGGGGAGGGTCCGGGGAGGGTCCGGGGAGGGTCCGGGGAGGGTCCGGGGAGGGTCCGGGGAGGGTCCGGGGAGGGTCCGGGGAGGGTCCGGGGAGGGTCCGGGGAGGGTCCGGGGAGGGTCCGGGGAGGGTCCGGGGAGGGTCCGGGGAGGGTCCGGGGAGGGTCCGGGGAGGGTCCGGGGAGGGTCCGGGGAGGGTCCGGGGAGGGTCCGGGGAGGGTCCGGGGAGGGTCCGGGGAGGGTCCGGGGAGGGTCCGGGGAGGGTCCGGGGAGGGTCCGGGGAGGGTCCGGGGAGGGTCCGGGGAGGGTCCGGGGAGGGTCCGGGGAGGGTCCGGGGAGGGTCCGGGGAGGGTCCGGGGAGGGTCCGGGGAGGGTCCGGGGAGGGTCCGGGGAGGGTCCGGGGAGGGTCCGGGGAGGGTCCGGGGAGGGTCCGGGGAGGGTCCGGGGAGGGTCCGGGGAGGGTCCGGGGAGGGTCCGGGGAGGGTCCGGGGAGGGTCCGGGGAGGGTCCGGGGAGGGTCCGGGGAGGGTCCGGGGAGGGTCCGGGGAGGGTCCGGGGAGGGTCCGGGGAGGGTCCGGGGAGGGTCCGGGGAGGGTCCGGGGAGGGTCCGGGGAGGGTCCGGGGAGGGTCCGGGGAGGGTCCGGGGAGGGTCCGGGGAGGGTCCGGGGAGGGTCCGGGGAGGGTCCGGGGAGGGTCCGGGGAGGGTCCGGGGAGGGTCCGGGGAGGGTCCGGGGAGGGTCCGGGGAGGGTCCGGGGAGGGTCCGGGGAGGGTCCGGGGAGGGTCCGGGGAGGGTCCGGGGAGGGTCCGGGGAGGGTCCGGGGAGGGTCCGGGGAGGGTCCGGGGAGGGTCCGGGGAGGGTCCGGGGAGGGTCCGGGGAGGGTCCGGGGAGGGTCCGGGGAGGGTCCGGGGAGGGTCCGGGGAGGGTCCGGGGAGGGTCCGGGGAGGGTCCGGGGAGGGTCCGGGGAGGGTCCGGGGAGGGTCCGGGGAGGGTCCGGGGAGGGTCCGGGGAGGGTCCGGGGAGGGTCCGGGGAGGGTCCGGGGAGGGTCCGGGGAGGGTCCGGGGAGGGTCCGGGGAGGGTCCGGGGAGGGTCCGGGGAGGGTCCGGGGAGGGTCCGGGGAGGGTCCGGGGAGGGTCCGGGGAGGGTCCGGGGAGGGTCCGGGGAGGGTCCGGGGAGGGTCCGGGGAGGGTCCGGGGAGGGTCCGGGGAGGGTCCGGGGAGGGTCCGGGGAGGGTCCGGGGAGGGTCCGGGGAGGGTCCGGGGAGGGTCCGGGGAGGGTCCGGGGAGGGTCCGGGGAGGGTCCGGGGAGGGTCCGGGGAGGGTCCGGGGAGGGTCCGGGGAGGGTCCGGGGAGGGTCCGGGGAGGGTCCGGGGAGGGTCCGGGGAGGGTCCGGGGAGGGTCCGGGGAGGGTCCGGGGAGGGTCCGGGGAGGGTCCGGGGAGGGTCCGGGGAGGGTCCGGGGAGGGTCCGGGGAGGGTCCGGGGAGGGTCCGGGGAGGGTCCGGGGAGGGTCCGGGGAGGGTCCGGGGAGGGTCCGGGGAGGGTCCGGGGAGGGTCCGGGGAGGGTCCGGGGAGGGTCCGGGGAGGGTCCGGGGAGGGTCCGGGGAGGGTCCGGGGAGGGTCCGGGGAGGGTCCGGGGAGGGTCCGGGGAGGGTCCGGGGAGGGTCCGGGGAGGGTCCGGGGAGGGTCCGGGGAGGGTCCGGGGAGGGTCCGGGGAGGGTCCGGGGAGGGTCCGGGGAGGGTCCGGGGAGGGTCCGGGGAGGGTCCGGGGAGGGTCCGGGGAGGGTCCGGGGAGGGTCCGGGGAGGGTCCGGGGAGGGTCCGGGGAGGGTCCGGGGAGGGTCCGGGGAGGGTCCGGGGAGGGTCCGGGGAGGGTCCGGGGAGGGTCCGGGGAGGGTCCGGGGAGGGTCCGGGGAGGGTCCGGGGAGGGTCCGGGGAGGGTCCGGGGAGGGTCCGGGGAGGGTCCGGGGAGGGTCCGGGGAGGGTCCGGGGAGGGTCCGGGGAGGGTCCGGGGAGGGTCCGGGGAGGGTCCGGGGAGGGTCCGGGGAGGGTCCGGGGAGGGTCCGGGGAGGGTCCGGGGAGGGTCCGGGGAGGGTCCGGGGAGGGTCCGGGGAGGGTCCGGGGAGGGTCCGGGGAGGGTCCGGGGAGGGTCCGGGGAGGGTCCGGGGAGGGTCCGGGGAGGGTCCGGGGAGGGTCCGGGGAGGGTCCGGGGAGGGTCCGGGGAGGGTCCGGGGAGGGTCCGGGGAGGGTCCGGGGAGGGTCCGGGGAGGGTCCGGGGAGGGTCCGGGGAGGGTCCGGGGAGGGTCCGGGGAGGGTCCGGGGAGGGTCCGGGGAGGGTCCGGGGAGGGTCCGGGGAGGGTCCGGGGAGGGTCCGGGGAGGGTCCGGGGAGGGTCCGGGGAGGGTCCGGGGAGGGTCCGGGGAGGGTCCGGGGAGGGTCCGGGGAGGGTCCGGGGAGGGTCCGGGGAGGGTCCGGGGAGGGTCCGGGGAGGGTCCGGGGAGGGTCCGGGGAGGGTCCGGGGAGGGTCCGGGGAGGGTCCGGGGAGGGTCCGGGGAGGGTCCGGGGAGGGTCCGGGGAGGGTCCGGGGAGGGTCCGGGGAGGGTCCGGGGAGGGTCCGGGGAGGGTCCGGGGAGGGTCCGGGGAGGGTCCGGGGAGGGTCCGGGGAGGGTCCGGGGAGGGTCCGGGGAGGGTCCGGGGAGGGTCCGGGGAGGGTCCGGGGAGGGTCCGGGGAGGGTCCGGGGAGGGTCCGGGGAGGGTCCGGGGAGGGTCCGGGGAGGGTCCGGGGAGGGTCCGGGGAGGGTCCGGGGAGGGTCCGGGGAGGGTCCGGGGAGGGTCCGGGGAGGGTCCGGGGAGGGTCCGGGGAGGGTCCGGGGAGGGTCCGGGGAGGGTCCGGGGAGGGTCCGGGGAGGGTCCGGGGAGGGTCCGGGGAGGGTCCGGGGAGGGTCCGGGGAGGGTCCGGGGAGGGTCCGGGGAGGGTCCGGGGAGGGTCCGGGGAGGGTCCGGGGAGGGTCCGGGGAGGGTCCGGGGAGGGTCCGGGGAGGGTCCGGGGAGGGTCCGGGGAGGGTCCGGGGAGGGTCCGGGGAGGGTCCGGGGAGGGTCCGGGGAGGGTCCGGGGAGGGTCCGGGGAGGGTCCGGGGAGGGTCCGGGGAGGGTCCGGGGAGGGTCCGGGGAGGGTCCGGGGAGGGTCCGGGGAGGGTCCGGGGAGGGTCCGGGGAGGGTCCGGGGAGGGTCCGGGGAGGGTCCGGGGAGGGTCCGGGGAGGGTCCGGGGAGGGTCCGGGGAGGGTCCGGGGAGGGTCCGGGGAGGGTCCGGGGAGGGTCCGGGGAGGGTCCGGGGAGGGTCCGGGGAGGGTCCGGGGAGGGTCCGGGGAGGGTCCGGGGAGGGTCCGGGGAGGGTCCGGGGAGGGTCCGGGGAGGGTCCGGGGAGGGTCCGGGGAGGGTCCGGGGAGGGTCCGGGGAGGGTCCGGGGAGGGTCCGGGGAGGGTCCGGGGAGGGTCCGGGGAGGGTCCGGGGAGGGTCCGGGGAGGGTCCGGGGAGGGTCCGGGGAGGGTCCGGGGAGGGTCCGGGGAGGGTCCGGGGAGGGTCCGGGGAGGGTCCGGGGAGGGTCCGGGGAGGGTCCGGGGAGGGTCCGGGGAGGGTCCGGGGAGGGTCCGGGGAGGGTCCGGGGAGGGTCCGGGGAGGGTCCGGGGAGGGTCCGGGGAGGGTCCGGGGAGGGTCCGGGGAGGGTCCGGGGAGGGTCCGGGGAGGGTCCGGGGAGGGTCCGGGGAGGGTCCGGGGAGGGTCCGGGGAGGGTCCGGGGAGGGTCCGGGGAGGGTCCGGGGAGGGTCCGGGGAGGGTCCGGGGAGGGTCCGGGGAGGGTCCGGGGAGGGTCCGGGGAGGGTCCGGGGAGGGTCCGGGGAGGGTCCGGGGAGGGTCCGGGGAGGGTCCGGGGAGGGTCCGGGGAGGGTCCGGGGAGGGTCCGGGGAGGGTCCGGGGAGGGTCCGGGGAGGGTCCGGGGAGGGTCCGGGGAGGGTCCGGGGAGGGTCCGGGGAGGGTCCGGGGAGGGTCCGGGGAGGGTCCGGGGAGGGTCCGGGGAGGGTCCGGGGAGGGTCCGGGGAGGGTCCGGGGAGGGTCCGGGGAGGGTCCGGGGAGGGTCCGGGGAGGGTCCGGGGAGGGTCCGGGGAGGGTCCGGGGAGGGTCCGGGGAGGGTCCGGGGAGGGTCCGGGGAGGGTCCGGGGAGGGTCCGGGGAGGGTCCGGGGAGGGTCCGGGGAGGGTCCGGGGAGGGTCCGGGGAGGGTCCGGGGAGGGTCCGGGGAGGGTCCGGGGAGGGTCCGGGGAGGGTCCGGGGAGGGTCCGGGGAGGGTCCGGGGAGGGTCCGGGGAGGGTCCGGGGAGGGTCCGGGGAGGGTCCGGGGAGGGTCCGGGGAGGGTCCGGGGAGGGTCCGGGGAGGGTCCGGGGAGGGTCCGGGGAGGGTCCGGGGAGGGTCCGGGGAGGGTCCGGGGAGGGTCCGGGGAGGGTCCGGGGAGGGTCCGGGGAGGGTCCGGGGAGGGTCCGGGGAGGGTCCGGGGAGGGTCCGGGGAGGGTCCGGGGAGGGTCCGGGGAGGGTCCGGGGAGGGTCCGGGGAGGGTCCGGGGAGGGTCCGGGGAGGGTCCGGGGAGGGTCCGGGGAGGGTCCGGGGAGGGTCCGGGGAGGGTCCGGGGAGGGTCCGGGGAGGGTCCGGGGAGGGTCCGGGGAGGGTCCGGGGAGGGTCCGGGGAGGGTCCGGGGAGGGTCCGGGGAGGGTCCGGGGAGGGTCCGGGGAGGGTCCGGGGAGGGTCCGGGGAGGGTCCGGGGAGGGTCCGGGGAGGGTCCGGGGAGGGTCCGGGGAGGGTCCGGGGAGGGTCCGGGGAGGGTCCGGGGAGGGTCCGGGGAGGGTCCGGGGAGGGTCCGGGGAGGGTCCGGGGAGGGTCCGGGGAGGGTCCGGGGAGGGTCCGGGGAGGGTCCGGGGAGGGTCCGGGGAGGGTCCGGGGAGGGTCCGGGGAGGGTCCGGGGAGGGTCCGGGGAGGGTCCGGGGAGGGTCCGGGGAGGGTCCGGGGAGGGTCCGGGGAGGGTCCGGGGAGGGTCCGGGGAGGGTCCGGGGAGGGTCCGGGGAGGGTCCGGGGAGGGTCCGGGGAGGGTCCGGGGAGGGTCCGGGGAGGGTCCGGGGAGGGTCCGGGGAGGGTCCGGGGAGGGTCCGGGGAGGGTCCGGGGAGGGTCCGGGGAGGGTCCGGGGAGGGTCCGGGGAGGGTCCGGGGAGGGTCCGGGGAGGGTCCGGGGAGGGTCCGGGGAGGGTCCGGGGAGGGTCCGGGGAGGGTCCGGGGAGGGTCCGGGGAGGGTCCGGGGAGGGTCCGGGGAGGGTCCGGGGAGGGTCCGGGGAGGGTCCGGGGAGGGTCCGGGGAGGGTCCGGGGAGGGTCCGGGGAGGGTCCGGGGAGGGTCCGGGGAGGGTCCGGGGAGGGTCCGGGGAGGGTCCGGGGAGGGTCCGGGGAGGGTCCGGGGAGGGTCCGGGGAGGGTCCGGGGAGGGTCCGGGGAGGGTCCGGGGAGGGTCCGGGGAGGGTCCGGGGAGGGTCCGGGGAGGGTCCGGGGAGGGTCCGGGGAGGGTCCGGGGAGGGTCCGGGGAGGGTCCGGGGAGGGTCCGGGGAGGGTCCGGGGAGGGTCCGGGGAGGGTCCGGGGAGGGTCCGGGGAGGGTCCGGGGAGGGTCCGGGGAGGGTCCGGGGAGGGTCCGGGGAGGGTCCGGGGAGGGTCCGGGGAGGGTCCGGGGAGGGTCCGGGGAGGGTCCGGGGAGGGTCCGGGGAGGGTCCGGGGAGGGTCCGGGGAGGGTCCGGGGAGGGTCCGGGGAGGGTCCGGGGAGGGTCCGGGGAGGGTCCGGGGAGGGTCCGGGGAGGGTCCGGGGAGGGTCCGGGGAGGGTCCGGGGAGGGTCCGGGGAGGGTCCGGGGAGGGTCCGGGGAGGGTCCGGGGAGGGTCCGGGGAGGGTCCGGGGAGGGTCCGGGGAGGGTCCGGGGAGGGTCCGGGGAGGGTCCGGGGAGGGTCCGGGGAGGGTCCGGGGAGGGTCCGGGGAGGGTCCGGGGAGGGTCCGGGGAGGGTCCGGGGAGGGTCCGGGGAGGGTCCGGGGAGGGTCCGGGGAGGGTCCGGGGAGGGTCCGGGGAGGGTCCGGGGAGGGTCCGGGGAGGGTCCGGGGAGGGTCCGGGGAGGGTCCGGGGAGGGTCCGGGGAGGGTCCGGGGAGGGTCCGGGGAGGGTCCGGGGAGGGTCCGGGGAGGGTCCGGGGACGGTCCGGGGAGGGTCCGGGGAGGGTCCGGGGAGGGTCCGGGAGGGTCCGGGGAGGGTCCGGGGAGGGTCCGGGGAGGGTCCGGGGAGGGTCCGGGGAGGGTCCGGGGAGGGTCCGGGGAGGGTCCGGGGAGGGTCCGGGGAGGGTCCGGGGAGGGTCCGGGGAGGGTCCGGGGAGGGTCCGGGGAGGGTCCGGGGAGGGTCCGGGGAGGTCCGGGGAGGGTCCGGGGAGGGTCCGGGGGAGGTCCGGGGAGGGTCCGGGGAGGGTCCGGGGAGGGTCCGGGGAGGGTCCGGGGAGGGTCCGGGGAGGGTCCGGGGAGGGTCCGGGGAGGGTCCGGGAGGGTCCGGGGAGGGTCCGGGGAGGGTCCGGGGAGGGTCCGGGGAGGGTCCGGGGAGGGTCCGGGGAGGGTCCGGGGAGGGTCCGGGGAGGGTCCGGGGAGGGTCCGGGGAGGGTCCGGGGAGGGTCCGGGAGGGTCCGGGGAGGGTCCGGGGAGGGTCCGGGGAGGGTCCGGGGAGGGTCCGGGAGGGTCCGGGGAGGGTCCGGGGAGGGTCCGGGAGGGTCCGGGAGGGTCCGGGGAGGGTCCGGGAGGGTCCGGGGAGGGTCCGGGGAGGGTCCGGGGAGGGTCCGGGGAGGGTCCGGGGAGGGTCCGGGGAGGGTCCGGGGAGGGTCCGGGGAGGGTCCGGGGAGGGTCCGGGGAGGGTCCGGGGAGGGTCCGGGGAGGGTCCGGGGAGGGTCCGGGGAGGGTCCGGGGAGGGTCCGGGGAGGGTCCGGGGAGGGTCCGGGGAGGGTCCGGGGAGGGTCCGGGGAGGGTCCGGGGAGGGTCCGGGGAGGGTCCGGGGAGGGTCCGGGGAGGGTCCGGGGAGGGTCCGGGGAGGGTCCGGGGAGGGTCCGGGGAGGGTCCGGGGAGGGTCCGGGGAGGGTCCGGGGAGGGTCCGGGGAGGGTCCGGGGAGGGTCCGGGGAGGGTCCGGGGAGGGTCCGGGGAGGGTCCGGGGAGGGTCCGGGGAGGGTCCGGGGAGGGTCCGGGGAGGGTCCGGGGAGGGTCCGGGGAGGGTCCGGGAGGGTCCGGGGAGGGTCCGGGGAGGGTCCGGGGAGGGTCCGGGGAGGGTCCGGGGAGGGTCCGGGGAGGGTCCGGGGAGGGTCCGGGAGGGTCCGGGGAGGGTCCGGGGAGGGTCCGGGGAGGGTCCGGGGAGGGTCCGGGGAGGGTCCGGGGAGGGTCCGGGGAGGGTCCGGGGAGGGTCCGGGGAGGGTCCGGGGAGGGTCCGGGGAGGGTCCGGGGAGGGTCCGGGGAGGGTCCGGGGAGGGTCCGGGGAGGGTCCGGGGAGGGTCCGGGGAGGGTCCGGGGAGGGTCCGGGGAGGGTCCGGGGAGGGTCCGGGGAGGGTCCGGGGAGGGTCCGGGGAGGGTCCGGGAGGGTCCGGGGAGGGTCCGGGGAGGGTCCGGGGAGGGTCCGGGGAGGGTCCGGGGAGGGTCCGGGGAGGGTCCGGGGAGGGTCCGGGGAGGGTCCGGGGAGGGTCCGGGGAGGGTCCGGGGAGGGTCCGGGGAGGGTCCGGGGAGGGTCCGGGGAGGGTCCGGGGAGGGTCCGGGGAGGGTCCGGGGAGGGTCCGGGGAGGGTCCGGGGAGGGTCCGGGAGGGTCCGGGGAGGGTCCGGGGAGGGTCCGGGGAGGGTCCGGGGAGGGTCCCGGGAGGGTCCGGGGAGGGTCCGGGGAGGGTCCGGGGAGGGTCCGGGGAGGGTCCGGGGAGGGTCCGGGGAGGGTCCGGGGAGGGTCCGGGGAGGGTCCGGGGAGGGTCCGGGGAGGGTCCGGGGAGGGTCCGGGGAGGGTCCGGGGAGGGTCCGGGGAGGGTCCGGGGAGGGTCCGGGGAGGGTCCGGGGAGGGTCCGGGGAGGGTCCGGGGAGGGTCCGGGGAGGGTCCGGGGAGGGTCCGGGGAGGGTCCGGGGAGGGTCCGGGGAGGGTCCGGGGAGGGTCCGGGGAGGGTCCGGGGAGGGTCCGGGGAGGGTCCGGGGAGGGTCCGGGGAGGGTCCGGGGAGGGTCCGGGGAGGGTCCGGGGAGGGTCCGGGGAGGGTCCGGGGAGGGTCCGGGGAGGGTCCGGGGAGGGTCCGGGGAGGGTCCGGGGAGGGTCCGGGGAGGGTCCGGGGAGGGTCCGGGGAGGGTCCGGGGAGGGTCCGGGGAGGGTCCGGGGAGGGTCCGGGGAGGGTCCGGGGAGGGTCCGGGGAGGGTCCGGGGAGGGTCCGGGGAGGGTCCGGGGAGGGTCCGGGGAGGGTCCGGGGAGGGTCCGGGGAGGGTCCGGGGAGGGTCCGGGGAGGGTCCGGGGAGGGTCCGGGGAGGGTCCGGGGAGGGTCCGGGGAGGGTCCGGGGAGGGTCCGGGGAGGGTCCGGGGAGGGTCCGGGGAGGGTCCGGGGAGGGTCCGGGGAGGGTCCGGGGAGGGTCCGGGGAGGGTCCGGGGAGGGTCCGGGGAGGGTCCGGGGAGGGTCCGGGGAGGGTCCGGGGAGGGTCCGGGGAGGGTCCGGGGAGGGTCCGGGGAGGGTCCGGGGAGGGTCCGGGGAGGGTCCGGGGAGGGTCCGGGGAGGGTCCGGGGAGGGTCCGGGGAGGGTCCGGGGAGGGTCCGGGGAGGGTCCGGGGAGGGTCCGGGGAGGGTCCGGGGAGGGTCCGGGGAGGGTCCGGGGAGGGTCCGGGGAGGGTCCGGGGAGGGTCCGGGGAGGGTCCGGGGAGGGTCCGGGGAGGGTCCGGGGAGGGTCCGGGGAGGGTCCGGGGAGGGTCCGGGGAGGGTCCGGGGAGGGTCCGGGGAGGGTCCGGGGAGGGTCCGGGGAGGGTCCGGGGAGGGTCCGGGGAGGGTCCGGGGAGGGTCCGGGGAGGGTCCGGGAGGGTCCGGGGAGGGTCCGGGGAGGGTCCGGGGAGGGTCCGGGGAGGGTCCGGGGAGGGTCCGGGGAGGGTCCGGGGAGGGTCCGGGGAGGGTCCGGGGAGGGTCCGGGGAGGGTCCGGGGAGGGTCCGGGGAGGGTCCGGGGCATGAAACTTCCAGAGGCATTAGCAGCAGAATGCATGTGCACTCAAAAAATTTGATATTTTTCACGGATAGACCCCGTCAAAAGCTAGATATTGGCGGGGATGTCTCTCTTGTGGGTCACGGGGCTGTTAGGGTCGCACAGAAATCCCTCGGAATGGGAAAACGGGTCATTTTCGTGTTGCAACATTGCATACGAACGGCATGAAACTTCCAGAGGCATTTGCAGCAGAAATGCATGTGCACTCAAAAAATTTAATATTTTTCACGGAGAGACCCCGTCAAACGCTATACATTAGCGGGGATGTCTCTCTTGTGGGTCACGGGGCTGTTAGGTTCGCACAAAAATCCCTCAGAATGGGAAAACGGGTCATTTTCGCGTTGCCACATTGCATACGAACGGTATGAAACTTCCAGAGGCATTTGCAGCAGAAATGCATGTGCACTAAAAAATTTTCATCTTTTTCACGGATGGACCCCGTCAAACGCTAGAAATTGGCGGGGATGTCTCTCTTGTGGGTCATGGGGCTGTTAGGTTCGCACAGAAATCCCTCAGAATGGGAAAACGGGTCATTTTCGTGTTGCCACATTGGCATACGAACGGCATGAAACTTCCAGAGGCATTTGCAGCAGAAATGCATGTGCACTCAAAAACTTTAATATTTTTCACGGAGAGACCCCGTCAAACGCTAGAAATTGGCGGGGATGTCTCTCTTGTGGGTCAGGGGCTGTTAGGGTCGCACAGAAATCCCTCGGAATGGGAAAACGAGTCATTTTCGTGTTGTCACATTGCATACGAATGGCATGAAACTTCCAGAGGCATTTGCAGCAGAAATGCATGTGCACTCAAAAATGTAATATTCTTCACGGATAGACCCCGTCAAACGCTAGAAGTTGGCGGGGATGTCTCTCTTGTGGGTCACGGGGCTGTTAGGATCGCACAGAAATCCCTCGGAATGGAAAAACGGGTCATTTTCGTGTTGTCACATTGCATACGAACGGCATGAAACTTCCAGAGGCATTTGCAGCAGAAATGCATGTGCACTCAAAAAATTTAATATTTTTTCACGGATAGACCCCGTCAAATGCTAGAAATTGGCGGGGATGTCTCTCTTGTGGGTCAGGGGGCTGTTAGGGTTGCACAGAAATCCCTCAGAATGGGAAAACGGGTCATTTTCGTGTTGCCACATTGGCATACAAACGGCATGAAACTTCCAGAGGCATTTGCAGCAGAAATGCATGTGCACTCAAAAATGTAATATTCTTCACGGATAGACCCCGTCAAACGCTAGAAGTTGGCGGGGATGTCTCTCTTGTGGGTCACGGGGCTGTTAGGGTCGCACAGAAATCCCTCGGAATGGGAAAACGGGTCATTTTCGTGTTGCAACATTGCATACGAACGGCATGAAACTTCCAGAGGCATTTGCAGCAGAAATGCATGTGCACTCAAAAACTTTAATATTTTTCACGGAGAGACCCCGTCAAATGCTAGAAATTGGCGGGGATGTCTCTGTTGTGGGTAAGGGGCTGTTAGGGTCGCACAGAAATCCCTTGGAATGGGAAAACGGGTCATTTTCGTGTTGCCACATTGGCATACGAACGGCTTGAAACTTCCAGAGGCATTTGCAGCAGAAATGCATGTGCACTCAAAAACTGTAATATTTTTCACGAATAGACCGCGTCAAACGCTAGAAATTGGCGGGGATGTCTCTCTTGTGGGTCACGGGGCTGTTAGGGTCGCACAGAAATCCCTCGGAATGGGAAAATGGGTAATTTTCGTGTTGCCACATTGCATACGAACGGCATGAAACTTCCAGAGGCATTTGCAGCAGAATGCATGTGCACTCAAAAAATTTGATATTTTTCACGGATAGACCCCGTCAAAAGCTAGATATTGGCGGGGATGTCTCTCTTGTGGGTCACGGGGCTGTTAGGATCGCACAGAAATCCCTCGGAATGGAAAAACGGGTCATTTTCGTGTTGCCGCATTGCATACGAACGGCATGAAACTTCCAGAGGCATTTGCAGCAGAAATGCATGTGCACTCAAAAAATTTAATATTTTTCACGGAGAGACCCCGTCAAACGCTATACATTGGCGGGGATGTCTCTCTTGTGGGTCAGGGGCTGTTAGGGTTGCACAGAAATCCCTCGGAATGGGAAAACGGGTCATTTTCGTGTTGCCACATTGGCAGACAAACGGCATGAAACTTCCAGAGGCATTTGCAGCATAAATGCATGTGCACTCAAAAACTTTAATATTTTTCACGGAGAGACCCCGTCAAACACTAGAAATTGGCGGGGATGTCTCTGTTGTGGGTCAGGGGCTGTTAGGGTCGCACAGAAATCCCTTGGAATGGGAAAACGGGTCATTTTCGTGTTGCCACATTGGCATACGAACGGCTTGAAACTTCCAGAGGCATTTGCAGCAGAAATGCATGTGCACTCAAAAACTTTAATATTTTTCACGAATAGACCGCTTCAAACGCTAGAAATTGGCGGGGATGTCTCTCTTGTGGGTCACGGGGCTGTTAGGGTCGCACAGAAATCCCTCGGAATGGGAAAATGGGTCATTTTCGTGTTGCTACATTGCATACGAACGGCATGAAACTTCCAGAGGCATTTGCAGCAGAAATGCATGTGCACTCAAAAACTTTAATATTTTTCACGGAGAGACCCCGTCAAATGCTAGAAATTGGCGGGGATGTCTCTGTTGTGGGTCAGGGGCTGTTAGGGTCGCACAGAAATCCCTCGGAATGGGAAAACGGGTCATTTTCGTGTTGCCACATTGGCATACGAACGGCTTGAAACTTCCAGAGGCATTTGCAGCAGAAATGCATGTGCACTCAAAAACTTTAATATTTTTCACGAATAGACCGCGTCAAACGCTATAAATTGGCGGGGATGTCTCTCTTGTGGGTCACGGGGCTGTTAGGATCGCACAGAAATCCCTCGGAATGGAAAAACGGGTCATTTTCGTGTTGCCACATTGCATACGAACGGCATGAAACTTCCAGAGGCATTTGCTGCAGAATGCATGTGCACTCAAAAAATTTGATATTTTTCACGGATAGACCCCGTAAAACGCTAGAAGTTTGCAGGGATGTCTCTCTTGGGGGGTCACGGGGCTGTTAGGGTCGCACAGAAATCCCTCGGATAGGGAAAACGGGTCATTTTCGTGTTGTCACATTGCATACGAATGGCATGAAACTTCCAGAGGCATTTGCAGCAGAAATGCATGTGCACTCAAAAATGTAATATTCTTCACGGATAGACCCCGTCAAACGCTAGAAGTTGGCGGGGATGTCTCTCTTGTGGGTCACGGGGCTCTTAGGATCGCACAGAAATCCCTCGGAATGGAAAAACGGGTCATTTTCGTGTTGCCACATTGCATATGAACGGCATGAAACTTCCAGAGGCATTTGCAGCAGAAATGCATGTGCACTCAAAAAATTGAATATTTTTTCACGGATAGACCCCGTCAAATGCTAGAAATTGGCGGGGATGTCTCTCTTGTGGGTCAGGGGGCTGTTAGGGTTGCACAGAAATCCCTCAGAATGGGAAAACGGGTCATTTTCGTGTTGCCACATTGGCATACAAACGGCATGAAACTTCCAGAGGCATTTGCAGCAGAAATGCATGTGCACTCAAAAATGTAATATTATTCACGGATAGACCCCGTCAAACGCTAGAAGTTGGCGGGGATGTCTCTCTTGTGGGTCACGGGGCTGTTAGGATCGCACAGAAATCCCTCGGAATGGAAAAACGGGTCATTTTCGTGTTGCCACATTGCATACGAACGGCATGAAACTTCCAGATTCATTTACAGCAGAATGCATGTGCACTCAAAAAATTTGATATTTTTCACCGATAGACCCCGTCAAAAGCTAGATATTGGCGGGGATGTCTCTCTTGTGGGTCACGGGGCTGTTAGGGTCGCACAGAAATCCTTCGGAATGGGAAAACGGGTCATTTTCGTGTTGCCACATTGCATACGAACGGCATGAAACTTCCAGAGGCATTTGCAGCAGAAATGCATGTGCACTCAATAAATTTAATATTTTTCACGGATAGACCCCGTCAAACGCTATAAATTGGCGAGGATGTCTCTCTTGTGGGTCACAGGGCTGTTAGGGTCGCACAGAAATCCCTCGGAATGGGAAAACGGGTCATTTTCGTGTTGCCACATTGCATACGAATGGCATGAAACTTCCAGAGGCATTTGCAGCAGAAATGCATGTGCACTCAAAACATTTAATATTCTTCACGGATAGACCCCGTCAAATGCTAGAAGTTGGCGGGGATGTCTCTCTTGTGGGTCACGGGGCTGTTAGGGTCGCACAGAAATCCCTCGGAATGGGAAAATGGGTCATTTTCGTGTTGCCACTGCATACGAACGGCATGAAACTTCCAGAGGCATTTGCAGCAGAAATGCATGTGCATTCAAAAAATGTAATATTTTTCACGGATAGACCCCGTCAAAAGCTAGATATTGGCGGGGATGTCTCTCTTGTGGGTCACGGGGCTGTTAGGGTCGCACAGAAATCCCTCGGAATGGAAAAACGGGTCATTTTCGTGTTGCCACATTGCATACGAACGGGATGGAACTTCCAGAGGCATTTGCAGCAGAAATGCATCTGCACTCAAACAAATTAATATTTTTCACAGATAGACCCCGTCAAACGCTAGAAATTGGCGGGGATGTCTCTCTTGTGGGTCACGGGGCTGTTAGGATCGCACAGAAATCCCTCGGAATGGAAAAACGGGTCATTTTCGTGTTGCCACATTGCATACGAACGGCATGAAACTTCCAGAGGCATTTGCTGCAGAATGCATGTGCACTCAAAAAATTTGATATTTTTCACGGATAGACCCCGTAAAACGCTAGAAGTTTGCAGGGATGTCTCTCTTGGGGGGTCACGGGGCTGTTAGGGTCGCACAGAAATCCCTCGGATAGGGAAAACGGGTCATTTTCGTGTTGCCACATTGCATACGAACGGCATGAAACTTCCAGAGGAAAATGCAGCAGAAATGCATGTGCACTCAAAAAATGTAATATTTTTCTCGGATAGACCCCGTCAAACGCTAGAAGTTGGCAGGGATGTCTCTCTTGTGGGTCAGGGGGCTGTTAGGATCGCACAGAAATCCCTCGGAATGGAAAAACGGGTCATTTTTGTGTTGCCACATTGGCATACGAACGGCTTGAAACTTCCAGAGGCATTTGCAGCAGAAATGCATGTGCACTCAAAAACTTTAATATTTTTCACGAATAGACCCCGTCAAACGCTAGAAATTGGCGGGGATGTCTCTCTTGTGGGTCACGGGGCTGTTAGGGTCGCACAGAAATCCCTCGGAATGGGAAAATGGGTCATTTTCGTGTTGCCACATTGCATACGAACGGCATGAAACTTCCAGAGGCATTTGCAGCAGAAATGCATGTGCATTCAAAAAATGTAATATTTTTCACGTATAGACCCCGTCAAACGCTAGAAGTTAGCAGGGATGTCTCTCTTGTGGGTCACGGGGCTGTTAGGATCGCACAGAAATCCCTCGGAATGGAAAAACGGGTCATTTTCGTGTTGCCACATTGCATACGAACGGCATGAAACTTCCAGAGGCATTTGCAGCAGAATGCATGTGCACTCAAAATTTTTTTAATATTTTTCACGGATAGACCCCGTCAAAAGCTAGATATTGGCGGGGATGTCTCTCTTGTGGGTCACGGGGCTGTTAGGGTCGCACAGAAATCCTTCGGAATGGGAAAACGGGTCATTTTTGTGTTGCAACATTGCATACGAACGGCATGAAACTTCCAGAGGCATTTGCAGCAGAAATGCATGTGCACTCAAAAAATTTAATATTTTTCACGGAGAGACCCCGTCAAACGCTATACATTGGCGGGGATGTCTCTCTTGTGGGTCAGGGGCTGTTAGGGTTGCACAGAAATCCCTCGGAATGGGAAAACGGGTCATTTTCGTGTTGCCACATTGTCATACAAACGGCATGAAACGTCCAGAGGCATTTGCAGCAGAAATGCATGTGCACTCAAAAACTTTAATATTTTTCACGGAGAGACCCCGTCAAACGCTAGAAATTGGCGGGGATGTCTCTGTTGTGGGTCAGGGGCTGTTAGGGTCGCACAGAAATCCCTCGGAATGGGAAAACGGGTCATTTTCGTGTTGCCACATTGGCATACGAACGGCTTGAAACTTCCAGAGGCATTTGCAGCAGAAATGCATGTGCACTCAAAAAATTTGTTATTTTTCACGGATAGACCCCGTCAAAAGCTAGATATTGGCGGGGATGTCTCTCTTGTGGGTCACGGGGCTGTTAGGGTCGCACAGAAATCCCTCGGAATGGAAAAACAGGGTCATTTTCGTGTTGCCACATTGCATACGAACGGGATGGAACTTCCAGAGGCATTTGCAGCAGAAATGCATCTGCACTCAAACAAATTAATATTTTTCACAGATAGACCCCGTCAAACGCTAGAAATTGGCGGGGATGTCTCTCTTGTGGGTCACGGGGCTGTTAGGATCGCACAGAAATCCCTCGGAATGGAAAAACGGGTCATTTTCGTGTTGCCACATTGCATACGAACGGCATGAAACTTCCAGAGGCATTTGCTGCAGAATGCATGTGCACTCAAAAAATTTGATATTTTTCACGGATAGACCCCGTAAAACGCTAGAAGTTTGCAGGGATGTCTCTCTTGGGGGGTCACGGGGCTGTTAGGGTCGCACAGAAATCCCTCGGATAGGGAAAACGGGTCATTTTCGTGTTGCCACATTGCATACGAACGGCATGAAACTTCCAGAGGAAAATGCAGCAGAAATGCATGTGCACTCAAACAAATTAATATTTTTCACGGATAGACCCCGTCAAACGCTAGAAATTGGCGGGGATATCTCTCTTGTGGGTCACGGGGCTGTTAGGTTCGCACAGAAATCCCTCAGAATGGGAAAACGGGTCATTTTCGTGTTGCCACATTGCATACGAACGGTATGAAACTTCCAGAGGCATTTGCAGCAGAAATGCATGTGCACTAAAATTTTTTAATCTTTTTCACGGATGGACCCCGTCAAACGCTATAAATTAGCGGGGATGTCTCTCTTGTGGGTCACGGGGCTGTTAGGGTCGCACAGAAATCCCTCGGAATGGGAAAACGGGTCATTTTCGTGTTGCCACATTGGCATACGAACGGCATGAAACTTCCAGAGGCATTTGCAGCAGAAATGCATGTGCACTCAAAAACTTTAATATTTTTCACGGAGAGACCCCGTCAAACGCTAGAAATTGGCGGGGATGTCTCTCTTGTGGGTCAGGGGCTGTTAGGGTCGCACAGAAATCCCTCGGAATGGGAAAACGAGTCATTTTCGTGTTGTCACATTGCATACGAATGGCATGAAACTTCCAGAGGCATTTGCAGCAGAAATGCATGTGCACTCAAAAATGTAATATTCTTCACGGATCGACCCCGTCAAACGCTAGAAGTTGGCGGGGATGTCTCTCTTGTGGGTCACGGGGCTGTTAGGATCGCACAGAAATCCCTCGGAATGGAAAAACGGGTCATTTTCGTGTTGCCACATTGCATACGAACGGCATGAAACTTCCAGAGGCATTTGCAGCACAAATGCATGTGCACTCAAAAAATTGAATATTTTTTCACGGATAGACCCCGTCAAATGCTAGAAATTGGCGGGGATGTCTCTCTTGTGGGTCAGGGGGCTGTTAGGGTTGCACAGAAATCCCTCGGAATGGGAAAACGGGTCATTTTCGTGTTGCCACATTGGCATACAAACGGCATGAAACTTCCAGAGGCATTTGCAGCAGAAATGCATGTGCACTCAAAAAATTTAATAATTTTCACGGATAGACCCCGTCAAACGCTAGAAGTTGGAGGGGATGTCTCTCTTGTGGGTCACGGGGCTGTTAGGATCGCACAGAAATCCCTCGGAATGGAAAAACGGGTCATTTTCGTGTTGCCACATTGCATACGAACGGGATGGAACTTCCAGAGGCATTTGCAGTAGAAATGCATGTGCACTCAAAAAATGTAATATTTTTCACGGATAGACCCCGTCAAACGCTAGAAGTTGGCAGGGATGTCTCTCTTGTGGGTCACGGGGCTGTTAGGGTCGCACAGAAATCCCTCGGATAGGGAAAACGGGTCATTTTCGTGTTGCCACATTGCATACGAACGGCATGAAACTTCCATAGGCATTTGCAGCAGAAA
The DNA here is from genome assembly GCF_048934315.1 of Petromyzon marinus. Lineage (NCBI taxonomy): Eukaryota > Metazoa > Chordata > Hyperoartia > Petromyzontiformes > Petromyzontidae > Petromyzon > Petromyzon marinus. Next base: position 24,586 of record NC_133726.1, read on the forward strand.
TGCATGTGCACTCAAAAAATGTAATATTTTTCACGGATAGACCCCGTCAAACGCTAGAAGTTGGCAGGGATGTCTCTCTTGGGGGGTCACGGGGCTGTTAGGGTCGCACAGAAATCCCTCGGATAGGGAAAACGGGTCATTTTCGTGTTGCCACATTGCATACGAACGGCATGAAACTTCCTGAGGAAAATGCAGCAGAAATGCATGTGCACTCAAACAAATTAATATTTTTCACGAATAGACCCCGTCAAACGCTAGAAATTGGCGGGGATGTCTCTCTTGTGGGTCACAGGGCTGTTAGGTTCGCACAGAAATCACTCAGAATGGGAAAACGGGTCATTTTCGTGTTGCCACATTGGCATACGAACGGCATGAAACTTCCAGAGGCATTTGCAGCAGAAATGCATGTGCACTCAAAAACTTTAATATTTTTCACGGAGAGACCCCGTCAAACGCTAGAAATTGGCGGGGATGTCTCTCTTGTGGGTCAGGGGCTGTTAGGGTCGCACAGAAATCCCTCGGAATGGGTAAACGAGTCATTTTCGTGTTGCCACATTGCATACGAACGGCATGAAACTTCCAGAGGCATTTGCAGCAGAAATGCATGTGCACTCAAAAAATTGAATATTTTTTCACGGATAGACCCCGTCAAATGCTAGAAATTGGCGGGGATGTCTCTCCTGTGGGTCACGGGGCTGTTAGGGTTGCACAGAAATCCCTCGGAATGGGAAAACGGGTCATTTTCGTGTTGCCACATTGGCATACAAATGGCATGAAACTTCCAGAGGCATTTGCAGCAGAAATGCATGTGCACTCAAAAAATGTAATATTTTTCTCGGATAGACCCCGTCAAACGCTAGAAGTTGGCAGGGATGTCTCTCTTGTGGGTCACGGGGCTGTTAGGTTCGCACAGAAATCCCTCGGATAGGGAACGGGTCATTTTCGTGTTGCCACATTGCATACGAACGCCATGCAACTTCCACAGGCATTTGCAGCAGAAATGCATCTGCACTCAAACAAATTAATATTTTTCACAGATAGACCCCGTCAAACGCTAGAAATTGGCGGGGATGTCTCTCTTGTGGGTCACGGGGCTGTCAGGGTCGCACAGAAATTCCTCGGAATGGGAAAACGGGTCATTTTCGTGTTGCCACATTGCATACGAACGGCATGAAACTTCCATAGGCATTTGCAGCAAAAATGCATGTGCACTCAAACAAAATTAATATTTTCACGGATAGACCCCGTCAAACGCTAGAAATTGGCGGGGATGTCTCTCTTGTGGGTCACGGGGCTGTTAGGTTCGCACAGAAATCCCTCGGAATGGGAAAACGGGACATTTTCGTGTTGCCACATTGCATACGAACGGTATGAAACTTCCAGAGGCATTTGCAGCAGAAATGCATGTGCACTCAAAAAAATTAATATTTTTCACGGATAGACCCCGTCAAACGCTAGAAGTTGGAGGGGATGTCTCTCTTGTGGGTCACGGGGCTGTTAGGATCGCACAGAAATCCCTCGGAATGGAAAAACGGGTCATTTTCGTGTTGCCACATTGCATACGAACGGAATGAAACTTCCATAGGCATTTGCAGCAGAAATGCATGTGCACTCAAAAAAATGTAATATTTTTCACGGATAGACCCCGTAAAACGCTAGAAGTTTGCAGGGATGTCTCTCTTGGGGGGTCACGGGGCTGTTAGGGTCGCACAGAAATCCCTCGGATAGGGAAAACGGGTCATTTTCGTGTTGCCACATTGCATACGAACGGCATGAAACTTCCAGAGGAAAATGCAGCAGAAATGCATGTGCACTCAAAAAAAATAATATTTTTCACGGATAGACCCCGTCAAACGCTAAAAATTGGTGGGGATATCTCTGTTGTGGGTCACGGGACTGTTAGGGTCGCACAGAAATCCCTAGGAATGGGAAAACGGGTCATTTTCGTGTTGCCACATTGCGTACGAATGGCATGAAACTTCCAGAGACATTTGCAGCAGAAATGCATGTGCACTCAAAAAATTGAATATTTTTCACGGTTAGACCCCGTCAAACGCTAGAAGTTGGCGGGGATGTCTCTCTTGTGGGTCACGGGGCTGTTAGTGTGGCACAGAAATCCCTCGGAATGGGAAAACGGGTCATTTCCGTGTTGCCACATTGCATACGAACAGCATGAAACTTCCAGAGGCATTTGCAGCAGAAATGCATGTGCACTCAAAAAAAATAATTTTTCACGGATAGACCCCGTCAAACGCTAAAAATTGGCGGGGATGTCTCTCTTGTGGGTCACGGGGCTGTTAGGGTCGCACAGAAATCCCTTGGAATGGGAAAACGGTCATTTTCGTGTTGCCACATTGCATACGAACGGCATGAAACTTCCAGAATCATTTGCAGCAGAAATGCATGTGCACTAAATTTTTTAAATATTTTTCATGGATAGACCCCGTCAAACGCTAGAAATTGGCGGGGATGTCTCTCTTGTGGGTCACGGGGCTGTTAGGGTCGCACAGAAATCCCTCGGAATGGGAAAACGTGTCATTTCCGTGTTGCCACATTGCATACGAACGGCATGAAACTTGCAGAGGCATTTGCAGCAGAAATGCATGTGCATTCAAAAAATTTGATATTTTTCACGGATGGACCCCATCAAACGCTAAAAATTGGTGGGGATGTCTCTCTTGTGGGTCACGGGGCTGTTAGGGTCGCACAGAAATCCCTCGGAATGGGAAAACGGGTCATTTTCGTGTTGCCACATTGCATACGAACGGCATGAAACTTCCAGAGGCATTTGCAGCAGAAATGCATGTGCACTAAATTTTTTAAATATTTTTCACGGATAGACCCCGTCAAACGCTAGAATATGGCGGGGATGTCTCTCTTTTGGGTCACGGGTCTGGTAGGGTCGCACAGAAATCCCTCGGAATGGGAAAACGGGTCATTTTCGTGTTGCCACATTGCATACGAACCGCCTGAAACTTCCAGAGGCATTTGCAGCAGAAATGCATGTGCACTCAAAAAAATTAATATTTTTCACGGATAGACCCCGTCAAACGCTAAAAATTGGTGGGGATGTCTCTGTTGTGGGTCACGGGACTGTTAGGGTCGCACAGAAATCCCTCGGAATGGGAAAACGGTCATTTTCGTGTTGCCACATTGCGTACGAATGGCATGAAACTTCCAGAGACATTTGCAGCAGAAATGCATGTGCACTCAAAAAATTGAATATTTTTCACGGTTAGACCCCGTCAAACGCTAGAAGTTGGCGGGGATGTCTCTCTTGTGGGTCACGGGGCTGTTAGTGTGGCACAGAAATCCCTCGGAATGGGAAAACGGGTCATTTCCGTGTTGCCACATTGCATACGAACGGCATGAAACTTCCAGAGGCATTTGCAGCAGAAATGCATGTGCACTCAAAAAATTTGATATTTTTCACGGATAGACCCCGTCAAACGCTAGAAATTGGCGGGGATGTCTCTCTTGTGGGTCACGGGGCTGTTAGGGTCGCACAGAAATCCCTCGGAATGGGAAAACGTGTCATTTTCGTGTTGCCACATTGCATACGAACGGCATGAAACTTGCAGAGGCATTTGCAGCAGAAATGCATGTGCACTCAAAAAATTTGATATTTTTCACGGATAGACCCCGTCAAACGCTAAAAATTGGTGGGGATGTCTCTCTTGTGGGTCACGGGGCTGTTAGGGTCGCACAGAAATCCCTCGGAATGGGAAAACGGGGCATTTTCGTGTTGCCACATTGCATACGAATGGAATGAAACTTGCAGAGGCATTTGCAGCAGAAATGCATGTGGACTCAAAAAATTTGATATTTTTCACGGATAGACCCCGTCAAACGCTAGAAATTGGCAAGGATGTCTCTCTTGTGGGTCACGGGGCTGTTAGGGTCGCACAGAAATCCCTTGGAATGGGAAAACGGGTCATTTTCGTGTTGCCACATTGCATACGAACGGCATGAAACTTCCAGAGGCATTTGCAGCAGAAATGCATGTGCACTCAAAAAATTGAATATTTTTCACGGATAGACCCCGTCAAACGCTAGAAATTGGCAGGGATGTCTCTCTTGTGGGTCACGGGGCTGTTAGGGTCGCACAGAAATCCCTCGGAATGGGAAAACGGGTCATTTTCGTGTTGCCACATTGCATACGAACGGCATGAAACTTCCAGAGGCATTTGCAGCAGAAATGCATGTGCACTAAATTTTTTAAATATTTTTCACGGATAGACCCCGTCAAATGCTAGAATATGGCGGGGATGTCTCTCTTTTGGGTCACGGGTCTGGTAGGGTCGCACAGAAATCCCTCGGAATGGGAAAACGGGTCATTTTCGTGTTGCCACATTGCATACGAACCGCCTGAAACTTCCAGAGGCATTTGCAGCAGAAATGCATGTGCACTCAAAAAAATTAATATTTTTCACGGATAGACCCCGTCAAACGCTAAAAATTGGTGGGGATGTCTCTGTTGTGGGTCACGGGACTGTTAGGGTCGCACAGAAATCCCTCGGAATGGGAAAACGGGTCATTTTCGTGTTGCCACATTGCGTACAAATGGCATGAAACTTCCAGAGACATTTGCAGCAGAAATGCATGTGCACTCAAAAAATGGAATATTTTTCATGGTTAGACCCCGTCAAACGCTAGAAGTTGGCGGGGATGTCTCTCTTGTGGGTCACGGGGCTGTTAGTGTGGCACAGAAATCCCTCGGAATGGGAAAACGGGTCATTTCCGTGTTGCCACATTGCATATGAACGGCATGAAACTTCCAGAGGCATTTGCAGCAGAAATGCATGTGCACTCAAAAAATTTGATATTTTTCACGGATAGACCCCGTCAAACGCTAGAAATTGGCGGGGATGTCTCTCTTGTGGGTCACGGGGCTGTTAGGGTCGCACAGAAATCCCTTGGAATGGGAAAACGGGTCATTTTCGTGTTGCCACATTGCATACGAACGGCATGAAACTTCCAGAGGCATTTGCAGCAGAAATGCATGTGCACTCAAAAAATTGAATATTTTTCACGGATAGACCCCGTCAAACGCTAGAAATTGGCAGGGATGTCTCTCTTGTGGGTCACGGGGCTGTTAGGGTCGCACAGAAATCCCTCGGAATGGGAAAACGGGTCATTTTCGTGTTGCCACATTGCATACGAACGGCATGAAACTTCCAGAGGCATTTGCAGCAGAAATGCATGTGCACAAAATTTTTTAAATATTTTTCACGGATAGACCCCGTCAAACGCTAGAATATGGCGGGGATGTCTCTCTTGTGGGTCACGGGTCTGGTAGGGTCGCACAGAAATCCCTCGGAATGGGAAAACGGGTCATTTTCGTGTTGCCACATTGCATACGAACCGCCTGAAACTTCCAGAGGCATTTGCAGCAGAAATGCATGTGCACTAAATTTTTTAAATATTTTTCACGGATAGACCCCGTCAAACGCTAGAATATGGCGGGGATGTCTCTCTTTTGGGTCACGGGTCTGGTAGGGTCGCACAGAAATCCCTCGGAATGGGAAAACGGGTCATTTTCGTGTTGCCACATTGCATACGAACCGCCTGAAACTTCCAGAGGCGTTTGCAGCAGAAATGCATGTGCACTCAAAAAAATTAATATTTTTCACGGATAGACCCCGTCAAACGCTAAAAATTGGTGGGGATGTCTTTGTTGTGGGTCACGGGACTGTTAGGGTCGCACAGAAATCCCTCGGAATGGGAAAACGTGTCATTTTCGTGTTGCCACATTGCATACGAACGGCATGAAACTTGCAGAGGCATTTGCAGCAGAAATGCATGTGCACTCAAAAAATTTGATATTTTTCACGGATAGACCCCGTCAAACGCTAAAAATTGGTGGAGATGTCTCTCTTGTGGGTCACGGGGCTGTTAGGGTCGCACAGAAATCCCTCGGAATGGGAAAACGGGTCATTTTCGTGTTGCCACATTGCATACGAATGGCATGAAACTTGCAGAGGCATTTGCAGCAGAAATGCATGTGGACTCAAAAAATTTGATATTTTTCACGGATAGACCCCGTCAAACGCTAGAAATTGGCAAGGATGTCTCTCTTGTGGGTCACGGGGCTGTTAGGGTCGCACAGAAATCCCTTGGAATGGGAAAACGGGTCATTTTCGTGTTGCCACATTGCATACGAACGGCATGAAACTTCCAGAGGCATTTGCAGCAGAAATGCATGTGCACTCAAAAAAATTGATATTTTTCACGGATAGACCCCGTCAAACGCTAGAAATTGGCAGGGATGTCTCTCTTGTGGGTCACGGGGCTGTTAGGGTGGCACAGAAATCCCTCGGAATGGGAAAACGGTCATTTTCGTGTTGCCACATTGCATACGAACGGCATGAAACTTCCAGAATCATTTGCAGCAGAAATGCATGTGCACAAATTTTTTAAAATATTTTTCACGGATAGACCCCGTCAAACGCTAGAATATGGCAGGGATGTCTCTCTTGTGGGTCACGGGTCTGGTAGGGTCACACAGAAATCCCTCGGAATGAGAAAACGGGTCATTTTCGTGTTGCCACATTGCATACGAACCGCCTGAAACTTCCAGAGGCATTTGCAGCAGAAATGCATGTGCACTCAAAAAATTTGATATGTTTCACGGATAAACCCCGTCAAACGCTAGAAATTGGCAGGGATGTCTCTCTTGTGGGTCACGGGGCTGTTAGGGTTGCACAGAAATCCCTCGGAATGGGAAAACGGTCATTTTCGTGTTGCCACATTGCATACGAACGGCATGAAACTTCCAGAATCATTTGCAGCAGAAATGCATGTGCATTAAATTTTTTAAATATTTTTCACGGATAGACCCCGTCAAACGCTAGAAATTGGCGGGGATGTCTCTCTTGTGGGTCACGGGGCTGTTAGGGTCGCACAGAAATCCCTCGGAATGGGAAAACGTGTCATTTTCGTGTTGCCACATTGCATACGAACGGCATGAAACTTGCAGAGGCATTTGCAGCAGAAATGCATGTGCACTCAAAAAATTTGATATTTTTCACGGATGGACCCCGTCAAACGCTAAAAATTGGTGGGGATGTCTCTCTTGTGGGTCACGGGGCTGTTAGGGTCGCACAGAAATCCCTCGGAATGGGAAAACGGGTCATTTTCGTGTTGCCACATTGCATACGAACGGCATGAAACTTGCAGATGCATTTGCAGCAGAAATGCATGTGCACTCAAAAAATTTGATATTTTTCACGGATAGACCCCGTAAAACGCTAGAAATTGGCAGGGATGTTTCTCTTGTGGGTCACGGGGCTGTTAGGGTCGCACAGAAATCCCTCGGAATGGGAAAACGGGTCATTTTCGTGTTGCCACATTGCATACGAACGGCATGAAACTTCCAGAGGCATTTGCAGCAGAAATGCATGTGCACTAAATTTTTTAAATATTTTTCACGGATAGACCCCGTCAAACGCTAAAATATGGCGGGGATGTCTCTCTTTTGGGTCACGGGTCTGGTAGGGTCACACAGAAATCCCTCGGAATGGGAAAACGGGTCATTTTCGTGTTGCCACATTGCATACGAACCGCCTGAAACTTCCAGAGGCATTTGCAGCAGAAATGCATGTGCACTCAAAAAAATTGATATTTTTCACGGATAGACCCCGTCAAACGCTAAAAATTGGCGGGGATGTCTCTCTTGTGGGTCACGGGTCTGGTAGGGTCGCACAGAAATCCCTCGGAATGGGAAAACGGGTCATTTTCGTGTTGCCACATTGCATACGAACCGCCTGAAACTTCCAGAGGTATTTGCAGCAGAAATGCATGTGCACTCAAAAAATTTGATATTTTTCACGGATAGACCCCGTCAAACGCTAGAAATTGGCAGGGATGTCTCTCTTGTGGGTCACGGGGCTGTTAGGGTCGCACAGAAATCCCTCGGAATGGGAAAACGGTCATTTTCGTGTTGCCACATTGCATACAAACGGCATGAAACTTCCAGAATCATTTGCAGCAGAAATGCATGTGCACAAATTTTTTTAAATATTTTTCACGGATAGACCCCGTCAAACGCTAGAATATGGCGGGGATGTCTCTCTTGTGGGTCACGGGTCTGGTAGGGTCACACAGAAATCCCTCGGAATGGGAAAACGGGTCATTTTCGTGTTGCCACATTGCATACGAACCGCCTGAAACTTCCAGAGGCATTTGCAGCAGAAATGCATGTGCACTCAAAAAATTTGATATGTTTCACGGATAAACCCCGTCAAACGCTAGAAATTGGCAGGGATGTCTCTCTTGTGGGTCACGGGGCTGTTAGGGTCGCACAGAAATCCCTCGGAATGGGAAAACGGTCATTTTCGTGTTGCCACATTGCATACGAACGGCATGAAACTTCCAGAATCATTTGCAGCAGAAATGCATGTGCACTAAATTTTTTAAATATTTTTCACGGATAGACCCCGTCAAACGCTAGAAATTGGCGGGGATGTCTCTCTTGTGGGTCACGGGGCTGTTAGGGTCGCACAGAAATCCCTCGGAATGGGAAAACGTGTCATTTTCGTGTTGCCACATTGCATACGAATGGCATGAAACTTGGAGAGGCATTTGCAGCAGAAATGCATGTGCACTCAAAAAATTTGATATTTTTCACGGATGGACCCCGTCAAACGCTAAAAATTGGTGGGGATGTCTCTCTTGTGGGTCACGGGGCTGTTAGGGTCGCACAGAAATCCCTCGGAATGGGAAAACGGGTCATTTTCGTGTTGCCACATTGCATACGAACGGCATGAAACTTGCAGATGCATTTGCAGCAGAAATGCATGTGCACTCAAAAAATTTGATATTTTTCACGGATAGACCCCGTAAAACGCTAGAAATTGGCAGGGATGTTTCTCTTGTGGGTCACGGGGCTGTTAGGGTCGCACAGAAATCCCTCGGAATGGGAAAACGGGTCATTTTCGTGTTGCCACATTGCATACGAATGGCATGACACTTCCAGAGGCATTTGCAGCAGAAATGCATGTGCACTAAATTTTTTAAATATTTTTCACGGATATACCCCGTCAAACGCTGAAATATGGCGGGGATGTCTCTCTTTTGGGTCACGGGTCTGGTAGGGTCGCACAGAAATCCCTCGGAATGGGAAAACGGGTCATTTTCGTGTTGCCACATTGCATACGAACCGCCTGAAACTTCCAGAGGCATTTGCAGCAGAAATGCATGTGCACTCAAAAAAATTAATATTTTTCACGGATAGACCCCGTCAAACGCTAAAAATTGGCGGGGATGTCTCTCTTGTGGGTCACGGGTCTGGTAGGGTCGCACAGAAATCCCTCGGAATAGGAAAACGGGTCATTTTCGTGTTTCCACATTGCATACGAACCGCCTGAAACTTCCAGAGGCATTTGCAGCAGAAATGCATGTGCACTCAAAAAATTTGATATTTTTCACGGATAGACCCCGTCAAACGCTAGAAATTGGCAGGGATGTCTCTCTTGTGGGTCACGGGGCTGTTAGGGTCGCACAGAAATCCCTCGGAATGGGAAAACGGTCATTTTCGTGTTGCCACATTGCATACGAACGGCATGAAACTTCCAGAATCATTTGCAGCAGAAATGCATGTGCACTAAATTTTTTAAATATTTTTCACGGATAGACCCCGTCAAACGCTAGAAATTGTCGGGGATGTCTCTCTTGTGGGTCACGGGGCTGTTAGGGTCGCACAGAAATCCCTCGGAATGGGAAAACGTGTCATTTTCGTGTTGCCACATTGCATACGAACGGCATGAAACTTGCAGAGGCATTTGCAGCAGAAATGCATGTGCACTCAAAAAATTTGATATTTTTCACGGATGGACCCCGTCAAACGCTAAAAATTGGTCGGGATGTCTCTCTTGTGGGTGACGGGGCTGTTAGGGTCGCACAGAAATCCCTCGGAATGGGAAAACGGGTCATTTTCGTGTTGCCACATTGCATACGAATGGCATGAAACTTGCAGATGCATTTGCAGCAGAAATGCATGTGCACTCAAAAAATTTGATATTTTTCACGGATAGACCCCGTCAAACGCTAGAAATTGGCAGGGATGTCTCTCTTGTGGGTAACGGGGCTGTTAGGGTCGCACAGAAATCCCTCGGAATGGGAAAACGGTCATTTTCGTGTTGCCACATTGCATACGAATGGCATGAAACTTCCAGAATCATTTGCAGCAGAAATGCATGTGCACAAAATTTTTTAAATATTTTTCATGGATAGACCCCGTCAAACGATGGCGGGGATGTCTCTCTTGTGGGTCACGGGTCTGGTAGGGTCGCACAGAAATCCCTCGGAATGGGAAAACGGGTCATTTTCGTGTTGCCACATTGCATACGAACCGCCTGAAACTTCCAGAGGCATTTGCAGCAGAAATGCATGTGCACTCAAAAAATTTGATATTTTTCACGGATAGACCCCGTCAAACGCTAGAAATTGGCAGGGATGTCTCTCTTGTGGGTCACGGGGCTGTTAGGGTCGCACAGAAATCCCTCGGAATGGGAAAACGTGTCATTTTCGTGTTGCCACATTGCATACGAACGGCATGAAACTTCCAGAATCATTTGCAGCAGAAATGCATGTGCACTAAATTTTTTTAATATTTTTCACGGATAGACCCCGTCAAACGCTATAAATTGGCGGGGATGTCTCTCTTGTGGGTCACGGGGCTGTTAGGGTCGCACAGAAATCCCTCGGAATGGGAAAACGTGTCATTTTCGTGTTGCCACATTGCATACGAACGGCATGAAACTTGCAGAGGTATTTGCAGCAGAAATGCATGTGCACTAAAAAAATTTGATATTTTTCACGGCTGGACCCCGTCAAACGCTAAAAATTGGTGGGGATGTCTCTCTTGTGGGTCACGGGGCTGTTAGGGTCGCACAGAAATCCGTCGGAATGGGAAAACGGGTCATTTTCGTGTTGCCACATTGCATACGAACGGCATGAAACCTGCAGATGCATTTGCAGCAGAAATGCATGTGCACTCAAAAAATTTGATATTTTTCACGGATAGACCCCGTCAAACGCTAGAAATTGGCAGGGATGTCTCTCTTGTGGGTCACGGGGCTGTTAGGGTCGCACAGAAATCCCTCGGAAAGGGAAAACGGGTCATTTTCGTGTTGCCACATTGCATACGAACAGCATGAAACTTCCAGAGGCATTTGCAGCAGAAATGCATGTGCACTAAATTTTTTAAATATTTTTCACGGATAGACCCCGTCAAACGCTAGAATATGGTGGGGATGTCTCTCTTTTGGGTCACGGGTCTGGTAGGGTCGCACAGAAATCCCTCGGAATGGGAAAACGGGTCATTTTCGTGTTGCCACATTGCATACGAACCGCCTGAAACTTCCAGAGGCATTTGCAGCAGAAATGCATGTGCACTCAAAAAAATTAATATTTTTCACGGATAGACCCCGTCAAACGCTAAAAATTGGTGGGGATGTCTCTCTTGTGGGTCACGGGGCTGTTAGTGTGGCACAGAAATACCTCGGAATGGGAAAACGGGTCATTTCCGTGTTGCCACATTGCATACGAACGGCATGAAACTTCCAGAGGCATTTGCAGCAGAAATGCATGTGCACTCAAAAAAAATAATTTTTCACGGATAGACCCCGTCAAACGCTAGAAATTGGCGGGGATGTCTCTCTTGTGGGTCACGGGGCTGTTAGGGTCGCACAGAAATCCCTCGGAATGGGAAAACGTGTCATTTTCGTGTTGCCACATTGCATACGAACGGCATGAAACTTGCAGAGGCATTTGCAGCAGAAATGCATGTGCACTCAAAAAATTTGATATTTTTCACGGATAGACCCCGTCAAACGCTAAAAATTGTTGGGGATGTCTCTCTTGTGGGTAACGGGGCTGTTAGGGTCGCACAGAAATCCCTCGGAATGGGAAAACGGGTCATTTTCGTGTTGCCACATTGCATACGAACGGCATGAAACTTGCAGAGGCATTTGCAGCAGAAATGCATGTGCACTCAAAAAATTGAATATTTTTCACGGTTAGACCCCGTCAAACGCTAGAAGTTGGCGGGGATGTCTCTATTGTGGGTCACGGGGCTGTTAGTGTGGCACAGAAATCCCTCGGAATGGGAAAACGGGTCATTTCCGTGTTGCCACATTGCATACGAACGGCATGAAACTTCCAGAGGCATTTGCAGCAGAAATGCATGTGCACTCAAAAAAAATAATTTTTCACAGATAGACCCCGTCAAACGCTAGAAATTGGCGGGGATGTCTCTCTTGTGGGTCACGGGGCTGTTAGGGTCACACAGAAATCCCTCGGAATGGGAAAACGGGTCATTTTCTTGTTGCCACATTGCATACGAACGGCATGAAACTTGCAGAGGCATTTGCAGCAGAAATGCATGTGGACTCAAAAAAATTGATATTTTTCACGGATAGACCCCGTCAAACGCTAGAAATTGGCAGGGATGTCTCTCTTGTGGATCACGGGGCAGTTAGGGTCGCACAGAAATCCCTCGGAATGGGAAAACGGGTCATTTTCGTGTTGCCACATTGCATACGAACGTCATGAAACTTCCAGAGGCATTTGTAGCAGAAATGCATGTGCACAAATTTTTTTAAATATTTTTCACGGATAGACCCCGTCAAACGCTAGAATATGGCGGGGATGTCTCTCTTGTGGGTCACTGGTCTGGTACGGTCGCACAGAAATCCCTCGGAATGGGAAAACGGGTCATTTTCGTGTTGCCACATTGCATACGAACCGCCTGAAACTTCCAGAGCCATTTGCAGCAGAAATGCATGTGCACTCAAAAAATTTGATATTTTTCACGGATAGACCCCGTCAAACGCTAGAAATTGGCAGGGATGTCTCTCTTGTGGGTCACGGGGCTGTTAGGGTCGCACAGAAATCCCTCGGAATGGGAAAACGGGTCATTTTCGTGTTGCCACATTGCATACGAACGGCATGAAACTTCCAGAGGCATTTGCAGCAGAAATGCATGTGCACAAATTTTTTTAAATATTTTTCATGGATAGACCCCGTCAAACGCTAGAATATGGCGGGTTTGTCTCTCTTGTGGGTCACGGGTCTGGTAGGGTCGCACAGAAATCCCTCGGAATGGGAAAACGGGTCATTTTCGTGTTGCCACATTGCATACGAACGGCATGAAACTTGCAGAGGCATTTGCAGCAGAAATGCATGTGCACTCAAAAAATTTGATATTTTTCACGGATGGACCCCGTCAAACGCTAAAAATTGGTGGGGATGTCTCTCTTGTGGGTCACGGGGCTGTTAGGGTCGCACAGAAATCCCTCGGAATGGGAAAACGGGTCATTTTCGTGTTGCCACATTGCATACGAACGGCATGAAACTTGCAGATGCATTTGCAGCAGAAATGCATGTGAACTCAAAAAATTTGATATTTTTCACGGATAGACCCCGTCAAACGCTAGAAATTGGCAGGGATGTCTCTCTTGTGGGTCACGGGGCTGTTAGGGTCGCACAGAAATCCCTCGGAATGGGAAAACGGTCATTTTCGTGTTGCCACATTGCATACGAACGGCATGAAACTTCCAGAATCATTTGCAGCAGAAATGCATGTGCACAAAATTTTTTAAATATTTTTCACGGATAGACCCCGTCAAACGCTAGAATATGGTGGGGATGTCTCTCTTGTGGGTCACGGGTCTGGTAGGGTCGCAGAGAAATCCCTCGGAATGGGAAAACGGGTCATTTTCGTGTTGCCACATTGCATACGAACCGCCTGAAACTTCCAGAGGCATTTGCAGCAGAAATGCATGTGCACTCAAAAAATTTGATATTTTTCACGGATAGACCCCGTCAAACGCTAGAAATTGGCAGGGATGTCTCTCTTGTGGGTCACGGGGCTGTTAGGGTCGCACAGAAATCCCTCGGAATGGGAAAACGGTCATTTTCGTGTTGCCACATTGCATACGAACGGCATGAAACTTCCAGAATCATTTGCAGCAGAAATGCATGTGCACTAAATTTTTTAAATATTTTTCACGGATAGACCCCGTCAAACGCTAGAAATTGGCGGGGATGTCTCTCTTGTGGGTCACGGGGCTGTTAGGGTCGCACAGAAATCCCTCGGAATGGGAAAACGGGTCATTTTCGTGTTGCCACATTGCATACGAACGGCATGAAACTTGCAGATGCATTTGCAACAGAAATGCATGTGCACTCAAAAAATTTGATATTTTTCACGGATAGACCCCGTCAAACGCTAGAAATTGGCAGGGATGTCTCTCTTGTGGGTCACGGGGCTGTTAGGGTCGCACAGAAATCCCTCGGAATGGGAAAACGGGTCATTTTCGTGTTGCCACATTGCATACGAACGGAATGAAACTTCCAGAGGCATTTGCAGCAGAAATGCATGTGCACTAAATTTTTTAAATATTTTTCACGGATAGACCCCGTCAAACGCTAGAATATGGCGGGGATGTCTCTCTTTTCGGTCACGGGTCTGGTAGGGTCGCACAGAAATCCCTCGGAATGGGAAAACGGGTCATTTTCGTGTTGCCACATTGCATACGAACCGCATGAAACTTACAGAGGCATTTGCAGCAGAAATGCATGTGCACTCAAAAAAATTAATATTTTTCATGGATAGACCCCGTCAAACGCTAAAAATTGGTGGGGATGTCTCTGTTGTGGGTCACGGGACTGTTAGGGTCGCACAGAAATCCCTCGGAATGGGAAAACGGGTCATTTTCGTGTTGCCACATTGCGTACGAATGGCATGAAACTTCCAGAGACATTTGCAGCAGAAATGCATGTGCACTCAAAAAATTGAATATTTTTCACGGTTAGACCCCGTCAAACGCTAGAAGTTGGCGGGGATATCTCTCTTGTGGGTCACGGGGCTGTTAGTGTGGCACAGAAATCCCTCGGAATGGGAAAACGGGTCATTTCCGTGTTGCCACATTGCATACGAATGGCATGAAACTTCCAGAGGCATTTGCAGCAGAAATGCATGTGCACAAATTTTTTTAAATATTTTTCACGGATAGACCCCGTCAAACGCTAGAATATGGCGGGGATGTCTCTCTTGTGGGTCACTGGTCTGGTACGGTCGCACAGAAATCCCTCGGAATGGGAAAACGGGTCATTTTCGTGTTGCCACATTGCATACGAACCGCCTGAAACTTCCAGAGCCATTTGCAGCAGAAATGCATGTGCACTCAAAAAATTTGATATTTTTCACGGATAGACCCCGTCAAACGCTAGAAATTGGCAGGGATGTCTCTCTTGTGGGTCACGGGGCTGTTAGGGTCGCACAGAAATCCCTCGGAATGGGAAAACGGGTCATTTTCGTGTTGCCACATTGCATACGAACGGCATGAAACTTCCAGAGGCATTTGCAGCAGAAATGCATGTGCACAAAATTTTTTAAATATTTTTCATGGATAGACCCCGTCAAACGCTAGAATATGGCGGGTTTGTCTCTCTTGTGGGTCACGGGTCTGGTAGGGTCGCACAGAAATCCCTCGGAATGGGAAAACGGGTCATTTTCGTGTTGCCACATTGCATACGAACGGCATGAAACTTGCAGAGGCATTTGCAGCAGAAATGCATGTGCACTCAAAAAATTTGATATTTTTCACGGATTGACCCCGTCAAACGCTAAAAATTGGTGGGGATGTCTCTCTTGTGGGTCACGGGGCTGTTAGGGTCGCACAGAAATCCCTCGGAATGGGAAAACGGGTCATTTTCGTGTTGCCACATTGCATACGAACGGCATGAAACTTGCAGATGCATTTGCAGCAGAAATGCATGTGAACTCAAAAAAACTGATATTTTTCACGGATAGACCCCGTCAAACGCTAGAAATTGGAAGGGATGTCTCTCTTGTGGGTCTCGGGGCTGTTAGGGTCGCACAGAAATCCCTCGGAATGGGAAAACGGTCATTTTCGTGTTGCCACATTGCATACGAACGGCATGAAACTTCCAGAATCATTTGCAGCAGAAATGCATGTGCACAAAATTTTTTAAATATTTTTCACGGATAGACCCCGTCAAACGCTAGAATATGGCGGGGATGTCTCTCTTGTGGGTCACGGGTCTGGTAGGGTCGCAGAGAAATCCCTCGGAATGGGAAAACGGGTCATTTTCGTGTTGCCACATTGCATACGAACCGCCTGAAACTTCCAGAGGCATTTGCAGCAGAAATGCATGTGCACTCAAAAAATTTGATATTTTTCACGGATAGACCCCGTCAAACGCTAGAAATTGGCAGGGATGTCTCTCTTGTGGGTCACGGGGCTGTTAGGGTCGCACAGAAATCCCTCGGAAAGGGAAAACGGTCATTTTCGTGTTGCCACATTGCATACGAACGGCATGAAACTTGCAGAGGCATTTGCAGCAGAAATGCATGTGCACTCAAAAAATTTGATATTTTTCACGGATGGACCCCGTCAAACGCTAAAAATTGGTGGGGATGTCTCTCTTGTGGGTCACGGGGCTGTTAGGGTCGCACAGAAATCCCTCGGAATGGGAAAACGGGTCATTTTCGTGTTGCCACATTGCATACGAACGGCATGAAACTTGCAGATGCATTTGCAGCAGAAATGCATGTGCACTCAAAAAATTTGATATTTTTCACGGATAGACCCCGTAAAACGCTAGAAATTGGCAGGGATGTTTCTCTTGTGGGTCACGGGGCTGTTAGGGTCGCACAGAAATCCCTCGGAATGGGAAAACGGGTCATTTTCGTGTTGCCACATTGCATACGAACGGCATGAAACTTCCAGAGGCATTTGCAGCAGAAATGCATGTGCACTAAATTTTTTAAATATTTTTCACGGATAGACCCCGTCAAACGCTAAAATATGGCGGGGATGTCTCTCTTTTGGGTCACGGGTCTGGTAGGGTCACACAGAAATCCCTCGGAATGGGAAAACGGGTCATTTTCGTGTTGCCACATTGCATACGAACCGCCTGAAACTTCCAGAGGCATTTGCAGCAGAAATGCATGTGCACTCAAAAAAATTGATATTTTTCACGGATAGACCCCGTCAAACGCTAAAAATTGGCGGGGATGTCTCTCTTGTGGGTCACGGGTCTGGTAGGGTCGCACAGAAATCCCTCGGAATGGGAAAACGGGTCATTTTCGTGTTGCCACATTGCATACGAACCGCCTGAAACTTCCAGAGGTATTTGCAGCAGAAATGCATGTGCACTCAAAAAATTTGATATTTTTCACGGATAGACCCCGTCAAACGCTAGAAATTGGCAGGGATGTCTCTCTTGTGGGTCACGGGGCTGTTAGGGTCGCACAGAAATCCCTCGGAATGGGAAAACGGTCATTTTCGTGTTGCCACATTGCATACAAACGGCATGAAACTTCCAGAATCATTTGCAGCAGAAATGCATGTGCACAAATTTTTTTAAATATTTTTCACGGATAGACCCCGTCAAACGCTAGAATATGGCGGGGATGTCTCTCTTGTGGGTCACGGGTCTGGTAGGGTCACACAGAAATCCCTCGGAATGGGAAAACGGGTCATTTTCGTGTTGCCACATTGCATACGAACCGCCTGAAACTTCCAGAGGCATTTGCAGCAGAAATGCATGTGCACTCAAAAAATTTGATATGTTTCACGGATAAACCCCGTCAAACGCTAGAAATTGGCAGGGATGTCTCTCTTGTGGGTCACGGGGCTGTTAGGGTCGCACAGAAATCCCTCGGAATGGGAAAACGGTCATTTTCGTGTTGCCACATTGCATACGAACGGCATGAAACTTCCAGAATCATTTGCAGCAGAAATGCATGTGCACTAAATTTTTTAAATATTTTTCACGGATAGACCCCGTCAAACGCTAGAAATTGGCGGGGATGTCTCTCTTGTGGGTCACGGGGCTGTTAGGGTCGCACAGAAATCCCTCGGAATGGGAAAACGTGTCATTTTCGTGTTGCCACATTGCATACGAATGGCATGAAACTTGGAGAGGCATTTGCAGCAGAAATGCATGTGCACTCAAAAAATTTGATATTTTTCACGGATGGACCCCGTCAAACGCTAAAAATTGGTGGGGATGTCTCTCTTGTGGGTCACGGGGCTGTTAGGGTCGCACAGAAATCCCTCGGAATGGGAAAACGGGTCATTTTCGTGTTGCCACATTGCATACGAACGGCATGAAACTTGCAGATGCATTTGCAGCAGAAATGCATGTGCACTCAAAAAATTTGATATTTTTCACGGATAGACCCCGTAAAACGCTAGAAATTGGCAGGGATGTTTCTCTTGTGGGTCACGGGGCTGTTAGGGTCGCACAGAAATCCCTCGGAATGGGAAAACGGGTCATTTTCGTGTTGCCACATTGCATACGAATGGCATGACACTTCCAGAGGCATTTGCAGCAGAAATGCATGTGCACTAAATTTTTTAAATATTTTTCACGGATATACCCCGTCAAACGCTGAAATATGGCGGGGATGTCTCTCTTTTGGGTCACGGGTCTGGTAGGGTCGCACAGAAATCCCTCGGAATGGGAAAACGGGTCATTTTCGTGTTGCCACATTGCATACGAACCGCCTGAAACTTCCAGAGGCATTTGCAGCAGAAATGCATGTGCACTCAAAAAAATTAATATTTTTCACGGATAGACCCCGTCAAACGCTAAAAATTGGCGGGGATGTCTCTCTTGTGGGTCACGGGTCTGGTAGGGTCGCACAGAAATCCCTCGGAATAGGAAAACGGGTCATTTTCGTGTTTCCACATTGCATACGAACCGCCTGAAACTTCCAGAGGCATTTGCAGCAGAAATGCATGTGCACTCAAAAAATTTGATATTTTTCACGGATAGACCCCGTCAAACGCTAGAAATTGGCAGGGATGTCTCTCTTGTGGGTCACGGGGCTGTTAGGGTCGCACAGAAATCCCTCGGAATGGGAAAACGGTCATTTTCGTGTTGCCACATTGCATACGAACGGCATGAAACTTCCAGAATCATTTGCAGCAGAAATGCATGTGCACTAAATTTTTTAAATATTTTTCACGGATAGACCCCGTCAAACGCTAGAAATTGTCGGGGATGTCTCTCTTGTGGGTCACGGGGCTGTTAGGGTCGCACAGAAATCCCTCGGAATGGGAAAACGTGTCATTTTCGTGTTGCCACATTGCATACGAACGGCATGAAACTTGCAGAGGCATTTGCAGCAGAAATGCATGTGCACTCAAAAAATTTGATATTTTTCACGGATGGACCCCGTCAAACGCTAAAAATTGGTCGGGATGTCTCTCTTGTGGGTGACGGGGCTGTTAGGGTCGCACAGAAATCCCTCGGAATGGGAAAACGGGTCATTTTCGTGTTGCCACATTGCATACGAATGGCATGAAACTTGCAGATGCATTTGCAGCAGAAATGCATGTGCACTCAAAAAATTTGATATTTTTCACGGATAGACCCCGTCAAACGCTAGAAATTGGCAGGGATGTCTCTCTTGTGGGTAACGGGGCTGTTAGGGTCGCACAGAAATCCCTCGGAATGGGAAAACGGTCATTTTCGTGTTGCCACATTGCATACGAATGGCATGAAACTTCCAGAATCATTTGCAGCAGAAATGCATGTGCACAAAATTTTTTAAATATTTTTCATGGATAGACCCCGTCAAACGATGGCGGGGATGTCTCTCTTGTGGGTCACGGGTCTGGTAGGGTCGCACAGAAATCCCTCGGAATGGGAAAACGGGTCATTTTCGTGTTGCCACATTGCATACGAACCGCCTGAAACTTCCAGAGGCATTTGCAGCAGAAATGCATGTGCACTCAAAAAATTTGATATTTTTCACGGATAGACCCCGTCAAACGCTAGAAATTGGCAGGGATGTCTCTCTTGTGGGTCACGGGGCTGTTAGGGTCGCACAGAAATCCCTCGGAATGGGAAAACGTGTCATTTTCGTGTTGCCACATTGCATACGAACGGCATGAAACTTCCAGAATCATTTGCAGCAGAAATGCATGTGCACTAAATTTTTTTAATATTTTTCACGGATAGACCCCGTCAAACGCTATAAATTGGCGGGGATGTCTCTCTTGTGGGTCACGGGGCTGTTAGGGTCGCACAGAAATCCCTCGGAATGGGAAAACGTGTCATTTTCGTGTTGCCACATTGCATACGAACGGCATGAAACTTGCAGAGGTATTTGCAGCAGAAATGCATGTGCACTAAAAAAATTTGATATTTTTCACGGCTGGACCCCGTCAAACGCTAAAAATTGGTGGGGATGTCTCTCTTGTGGGTCACGGGGCTGTTAGGGTCGCACAGAAATCCGTCGGAATGGGAAAACGGGTCATTTTCGTGTTGCCACATTGCATACGAACGGCATGAAACCTGCAGATGCATTTGCAGCAGAAATGCATGTGCACTCAAAAAATTTGATATTTTTCACGGATAGACCCCGTCAAACGCTAGAAATTGGCAGGGATGTCTCTCTTGTGGGTCACGGGGCTGTTAGGGTCGCACAGAAATCCCTCGGAAAGGGAAAACGGGTCATTTTCGTGTTGCCACATTGCATACGAACAGCATGAAACTTCCAGAGGCATTTGCAGCAGAAATGCATGTGCACTAAATTTTTTAAATATTTTTCACGGATAGACCCCGTCAAACGCTAGAATATGGTGGGGATGTCTCTCTTTTGGGTCACGGGTCTGGTAGGGTCGCACAGAAATCCCTCGGAATGGGAAAACGGGTCATTTTCGTGTTGCCACATTGCATACGAACCGCCTGAAACTTCCAGAGGCATTTGCAGCAGAAATGCATGTGCACTCAAAAAAATTAATATTTTTCACGGATAGACCCCGTCAAACGCTAAAAATTGGTGGGGATGTCTCTCTTGTGGGTCACGGGGCTGTTAGTGTGGCACAGAAATACCTCGGAATGGGAAAACGGGTCATTTCCGTGTTGCCACATTGCATACGAACGGCATGAAACTTCCAGAGGCATTTGCAGCAGAAATGCATGTGCACTCAAAAAAAATAATTTTTCACGGATAGACCCCGTCAAACGCTAGAAATTGGCGGGGATGTCTCTCTTGTGGGTCACGGGGCTGTTAGGGTCGCACAGAAATCCCTCGGAATGGGAAAACGTGTCATTTTCGTGTTGCCACATTGCATACGAACGGCATGAAACTTGCAGAGGCATTTGCAGCAGAAATGCATGTGCACTCAAAAAATTTGATATTTTTCACGGATAGACCCCGTCAAACGCTAAAAATTGTTGGGGATGTCTCTCTTGTGGGTAACGGGGCTGTTAGGGTCGCACAGAAATCCCTCGGAATGGGAAAACGGGTCATTTTCGTGTTGCCACATTGCATACGAACGGCATGAAACTTGCAGAGGCATTTGCAGCAGAAATGCATGTGCACTCAAAAAATTGAATATTTTTCACGGTTAGACCCCGTCAAACGCTAGAAGTTGGCGGGGATGTCTCTATTGTGGGTCACGGGGCTGTTAGTGTGGCACAGAAATCCCTCGGAATGGGAAAACGGGTCATTTCCGTGTTGCCACATTGCATACGAACGGCATGAAACTTCCAGAGGCATTTGCAGCAGAAATGCATGTGCACTCAAAAAAAATAATTTTTCACAGATAGACCCCGTCAAACGCTAGAAATTGGCGGGGATGTCTCTCTTGTGGGTCACGGGGCTGTTAGGGTCACACAGAAATCCCTCGGAATGGGAAAACGGGTCATTTTCTTGTTGCCACATTGCATACGAACGGCATGAAACTTGCAGAGGCATTTGCAGCAGAAATGCATGTGGACTCAAAAAAATTGATATTTTTCACGGATAGACCCCGTCAAACGCTAGAAATTGGCAGGGATGTCTCTCTTGTGGGTCACGGGGCAGTTAGGGTCGCACAGAAATCCCTCGGAATGGGAAAACGGGTCATTTTCGTGTTGCCACATTGCATACGAACGTCATGAAACTTCCAGAGGCATTTGTAGCAGAAATGCATGTGCACAAATTTTTTTAAATATTTTTCACGGATAGACCCCGTCAAACGCTAGAATATGGCGGGGATGTCTCTCTTGTGGGTCACTGGTCTGGTACGGTCGCACAGAAATCCCTCGGAATGGGAAAACGGGTCATTTTCGTGTTGCCACATTGCATACGAACCGCCTGAAACTTCCAGAGCCATTTGCAGCAGAAATGCATGTGCACTCAAAAAATTTGATATTTTTCACGGATAGACCCCGTCAAACGCTAGAAATTGGCAGGGATGTCTCTCTTGTGGGTCACGGGGCTGTTAGGGTCGCACAGAAATCCCTCGGAATGGGAAAACGGGTCATTTTCGTGTTGCCACATTGCATACGAACGGCATGAAACTTCCAGAGGCATTTGCAGCAGAAATGCATGTGCACAAATTTTTTTAAATATTTTTCATGGATAGACCCCGTCAAACGCTAGAATATGGCGGGTTTGTCTCTCTTGTGGGTCACGGGTCTGGTAGGGTCGCACAGAAATCCCTCGGAATGGGAAAACGGGTCATTTTCGTGTTGCCACATTGCATACGAACGGCATGAAACTTGCAGAGGCATTTGCAGCAGAAATGCATGTGCACTCAAAAAATTTGATATTTTTCACGGATGGACCCCGTCAAACGCTAAAAATTGGTGGGGATGTCTCTCTTGTGGGTCACGGGGCTGTTAGGGTCGCACAGAAATCCCTCGGAATGGGAAAACGGGTCATTTTCGTGTTGCCACATTGCATACGAACGGCATGAAACTTGCAGATGCATTTGCAGCAGAAATGCATGTGAACTCAAAAAATTTGATATTTTTCACGGATAGACCCCGTCAAACGCTAGAAATTGGCAGGGATGTCTCTCTTGTGGGTCACGGGGCTGTTAGGGTCGCACAGAAATCCCTCGGAATGGGAAAACGGTCATTTTCGTGTTGCCACATTGCATACGAACGGCATGAAACTTCCAGAATCATTTGCAGCAGAAATGCATGTGCACAAAATTTTTTAAATATTTTTCACGGATAGACCCCGTCAAACGCTAGAATATGGTGGGGATGTCTCTCTTGTGGGTCACGGGTCTGGTAGGGTCGCAGAGAAATCCCTCGGAATGGGAAAACGGGTCATTTTCGTGTTGCCACATTGCATACGAACCGCCTGAAACTTCCAGAGGCATTTGCAGCAGAAATGCATGTGCACTCAAAAAATTTGATATTTTTCACGGATAGACCCCGTCAAACGCTAGAAATTGGCAGGGATGTCTCTCTTGTGGGTCACGGGGCTGTTAGGGTCGCACAGAAATCCCTCGGAATGGGAAAACGGTCATTTTCGTGTTGCCACATTGCATACGAACGGCATGAAACTTCCAGAATCATTTGCAGCAGAAATGCATGTGCACTAAATTTTTTAAATATTTTTCACGGATAGACCCCGTCAAACGCTAGAAATTGGCGGGGATGTCTCTCTTGTGGGTCACGGGGCTGTTAGGGTCGCACAGAAATCCCTCGGAATGGGAAAACGGGTCATTTTCGTGTTGCCACATTGCATACGAACGGCATGAAACTTGCAGATGCATTTGCAACAGAAATGCATGTGCACTCAAAAAATTTGATATTTTTCACGGATAGACCCCGTCAAACGCTAGAAATTGGCAGGGATGTCTCTCTTGTGGGTCACGGGGCTGTTAGGGTCGCACAGAAATCCCTCGGAATGGGAAAACGGGTCATTTTCGTGTTGCCACATTGCATACGAACGGAATGAAACTTCCAGAGGCATTTGCAGCAGAAATGCATGTGCACTAAATTTTTTAAATATTTTTCACGGATAGACCCCGTCAAACGCTAGAATATGGCGGGGATGTCTCTCTTTTGGGTCACGGGTCTGGTAGGGTCGCACAGAAATCCCTCGGAATGGGAAAACGGGTCATTTTCGTGTTGCCACATTGCATACGAACCGCATGAAACTTACAGAGGCATTTGCAGCAGAAATGCATGTGCACTCAAAAAAATTAATATTTTTCATGGATAGACCCCGTCAAACGCTAAAAATTGGTGGGGATGTCTCTGTTGTGGGTCACGGGACTGTTAGGGTCGCACAGAAATCCCTCGGAATGGGAAAACGGGTCATTTTCGTGTTGCCACATTGCGTACGAATGGCATGAAACTTCCAGAGACATTTGCAGCAGAAATGCATGTGCACTCAAAAAATTGAATATTTTTCACGGTTAGACCCCGTCAAACGCTAGAAGTTGGCGGGGATATCTCTCTTGTGGGTCACGGGGCTGTTAGTGTGGCACAGAAATCCCTCGGAATGGGAAAACGGGTCATTTCCGTGTTGCCACATTGCATACGAATGGCATGAAACTTCCAGAGGCATTTGCAGCAGAAATGCATGTGCACAAATTTTTTTAAATATTTTTCACGGATAGACCCCGTCAAACGCTAGAATATGGCGGGGATGTCTCTCTTGTGGGTCACTGGTCTGGTACGGTCGCACAGAAATCCCTCGGAATGGGAAAACGGGTCATTTTCGTGTTGCCACATTGCATACGAACCGCCTGAAACTTCCAGAGCCATTTGCAGCAGAAATGCATGTGCACTCAAAAAATTTGATATTTTTCACGGATAGACCCCGTCAAACGCTAGAAATTGGCAGGGATGTCTCTCTTGTGGGTCACGGGGCTGTTAGGGTCGCACAGAAATCCCTCGGAATGGGAAAACGGGTCATTTTCGTGTTGCCACATTGCATACGAACGGCATGAAACTTCCAGAGGCATTTGCAGCAGAAATGCATGTGCACAAAATTTTTTAAATATTTTTCATGGATAGACCCCGTCAAACGCTAGAATATGGCGGGTTTGTCTCTCTTGTGGGTCACGGGTCTGGTAGGGTCGCACAGAAATCCCTCGGAATGGGAAAACGGGTCATTTTCGTGTTGCCACATTGCATACGAACGGCATGAAACTTGCAGAGGCATTTGCAGCAGAAATGCATGTGCACTCAAAAAATTTGATATTTTTCACGGATTGACCCCGTCAAACGCTAAAAATTGGTGGGGATGTCTCTCTTGTGGGTCACGGGGCTGTTAGGGTCGCACAGAAATCCCTCGGAATGGGAAAACGGGTCATTTTCGTGTTGCCACATTGCATACGAACGGCATGAAACTTGCAGATGCATTTGCAGCAGAAATGCATGTGAACTCAAAAAAACTGATATTTTTCACGGATAGACCCCGTCAAACGCTAGAAATTGGAAGGGATGTCTCTCTTGTGGGTCTCGGGGCTGTTAGGGTCGCACAGAAATCCCTCGGAATGGGAAAACGGTCATTTTCGTGTTGCCACATTGCATACGAACGGCATGAAACTTCCAGAATCATTTGCAGCAGAAATGCATGTGCACAAAATTTTTTAAATATTTTTCACGGATAGACCCCGTCAAACGCTAGAATATGGCGGGGATGTCTCTCTTGTGGGTCACGGGTCTGGTAGGGTCGCAGAGAAATCCCTCGGAATGGGAAAACGGGTCATTTTCGTGTTGCCACATTGCATACGAACCGCCTGAAACTTCCAGAGGCATTTGCAGCAGAAATGCATGTGCACTCAAAAAATTTGATATTTTTCACGGATAGACCCCGTCAAACGCTAGAAATTGGCAGGGATGTCTCTCTTGTGGGTCACGGGGCTGTTAGGGTCGCACAGAAATCACTCGGAAAGGGAAAACGGTCATTTTCGTGTTGCCACATTGCATACGAACGGCATGAAACTTCCAGAATCATTTGCAGCAGAAATGCATGTGCACTAAATTTTTTAAATATTTTTCACGGATAGACCCCGTCAAACGCTAGAAATTGGCGGGGATGTCTCTCTTGTGGGTCACGGGGCTGTTAGGGTCGCACAGAAATCCCTCGGAATGGGAAAACGGGTCATTTTCGTGTTGCCACATTGCATACGAACGGCATGAAACTTGCAGATGCATTTGCAGCAGAAATGCATGTGCACTCAAAAAATTTGATATTTTTCACGGATAGACCCCGTCAAACGCTAGAAATTGGCAGGGATGTCTCTCTTGTGGGTCACGGGGCTGTTAGGGTCGCACAGAAATCCCTCGGAATGGGAAAACGGGTCATTTTCGTGTTGCCACATTGCATACGAACGGCATGAAACTTCCAGAGGCATTTGCAGCAGAAATGCATGTGCACTAAATTTTTTAAATATTTTTCACGGATAGACCCCGTCAAACGCTAGAATATGGCGGGGATGTCTCTCTTTTGGGTCACGGGTCTGGTAGGGTCGCACAGAAATCCCTCGGAATGGGAAAACGGGTCATTTTCGTGTTGCCACATTGCATACGAACCGCCTGAAACTTCCAGAGGCATTTGCAGCAGAAATGCATGTGCACTCAAAAAAATTAATATTTTTCATGGATAGACCCCGTCAAACGCTAAAAATTGGTGGGGATGTCTCTGTTGTGGGTCACGGGACTGTTAGGGTCGCACAGAAATCCCTCGGAATGGGAAAACGGGTCATTTTCGTGTTGCCACATTGCGTACGAATGGCATGAAACTTCCAGAGACATTTGCAGCAGAAATGCATGTGCACTCAAAAAATTGAATATTTTTCACGGTTAGACCCCGTCAAACGCTAGAAGTTGGCGGGGATGTCTCTCTTGTGGGTCACGGGGCTGTTAGTGTGGCACAGAAATCCCTCGGAATGGGAAAACGGGTCATTTCCGTGTTGCCACATTGCATACGAACGGCATGAAACTTCCAGAGGCATTTGCAGCAGAAATGCATGTGCACTCAAAAAAATTAATTTTTCACGGATAGACCCCGTCAAACGCTAGAAATTGGCGGGGATGTCTCTCTTGTGGGTCACGGGGCTGTTAGGGTCGCACAGAAATCCCTCGGAATGGGAAAACGTGTCATTTTCGTGTTGCCACATTGCATACGAACGGCATGAAACTTGCAGAGGCATTTGCAGCAGAAATGCATGTGCACTCAAAAAATTTGATATTTTTCACAGATAGACCCCGTCAAACGCTAAAAATTGGTGGGGATGTCTCTCTTGTGGGTCACTGGGCTGTTAGGGTCGCACAGAAATCCCTCGGAATGGGAAAACGGGTCATTTTCGTGTTGCCACATTGCATACGAACGGCATGAAACTTCCAGAGGCATTTGCAGCAGAAATGCATGTGCACAAATTTTTTTAAATATTTTTCACGGATAGACCCCGTCAAATGCTAGAATATGGCAGGGATGTCTCTCTTGTGGGTCACGGGTCTGGTAGGGTCGCACAGAAATCCCTCGGAATGGTAAAACGGGTCATTTTCGTGTTGCCACATTGCATACGAACCGCCTGAAACTTCCAGAGGCATTTGCAGCAGAAATGCATGTGCACTCAAAAAATTTGATATTTTTCACGGATAGACCCCGTCAAACGCTAGAAATTGGCAGGGATGTCTCTCTTGTGGGTCACGGGGCTGTTAGGGTCGCACAGAAATCCCTCGGAATGGGAAAACGGGTCATTTTCGTGTTGCCACATTGCATACGAACGGCATGAAACTTCCAGAGGCATTTGCAGCAGAAATGCATGTGCACAAATTTTTTTTAATATTTTTCACGGATAGACCCCGTCAAACGCTAGAATATGGCGGGGATGTCTCTCTTGTGGGTCACGGGGCTGTTAGGGTCGCACAGAAATCCCTCGGAATGGGAAAACGGGTCATTTTCGTGTTGCCACATTGCATACGAACCGCCTGAAACTTCCAGAGGCATTTGCAGCAGAAATGCATGTGCACTCAAAAAATTTGATATTTTTCACGGATAGACCCCGTCAAACGCTAGAAATTGGCAGGGATGTCTCTCTTGTGGGTCACGGGGCTGTTAGGGTCGCACAGAATCCCTCGGAATGGGAAAACGGGTCATTTTCGTGTTGCCACATTGCATACGAACGGCATGAAACTTCCAGAGGCATTTGCAGCAGAAATGCATGTGCACAAAATTTTTTAAATATTTTTCACGGATAGACCCCGTCAAACGCTAGAATATGGCGGGGTTGTCTCTCTTGTGGGTCACGGGTCTGGTAGGGTCGCACAGAAATCCCTCGGAATGGGAAAACGGGTCATTTTCGTGTTGCCACATTGCATACGAACCGCCTGAAACTTCCAGAGGCATTTGCAGCAGAAATGCATGTGCACTCAAAAAAATTAATATTTTTCACGGATAGACCCCGTCAAACGCTAAAAATTGGCGGGGATGTCTCTATTGTGGGTCACGGGGCTTTTAGGGTCGCACAGAAATCCCTCGGAATGGGAAAACGGTCATTTTCGTGTTGCCACATTGCATACGAACGGCATGAAACTTCCAGAATCATTTGCAGCAGAAATGCATGTACACTAAATTTTTTCAATATTTTTCACGGATAGACCCCGTCAAACGCTAGAAATTGGCGGGGATGTCTCTCTTGGGGGTCACGGGGCTGTTAGGATCGCACAGAAATCCCTCGGAATGGGAAAACGTGTCATTTTCGTGTTGCCACATTGCATACGAACGGCATGAAACTTGCATAGGCATTTGCAGCAGAAATGCATGTGCACTCAAAAAATTTGATATTTTTCACGGATGGACCCCGTCAAACGCGAAAAATTGGTGGGGATGTCTCTCTTGTGGGTCACGGGGCTGTTAGGGTCGCACAGAAATTTCTCGGAATGGGAAAACGGGTCATTTTCGTGTTGCCACATTGCATACGAATGGCATGAAACTTGCAGATGCATTTGCAGCAGAAATGCATGTGCACTCAAAAAATTTGATATTTTTCACGGATAGACCCCGTCAAACGCTAGAAATTGGCAGGGATGTCTCTCTTGTGGGTCACGGGGCTGTTAGGGTCGCACAGAAATCCCTCGGAATGGGAAAACGGGTCATTTTCGTGTTGCCACATTGCATACGAACGGCATGAAACTTCCAGAGGCATTTGCAGCAGAAATGCATGTGCACTCAAAAAAAATAATTTTTCACGGATAGACCCCGTCAAACGCTAAAAATTGGCGGGGATGTCTCTATTGTGGGTCACGGGGCTGTTAGGGTCGCACAGAAATCCCTCGGAATGGGAAAACGGTCATTTTCGTGTTGCCACATTGCATACGAACGGCATGAAACTTCCAGAATCATTTGCAGCAGAAATGCATGTACACTAAATTTTTTCAAAATTTTTCACGGATAGACCCCGTCAAACGCTAGAAATTGGCGGGGATGTCTCTCTTGGGGGTCACGGGGCAATTAGGATCGCACAGAAATCCCTCGGAATGGGAAAACGTGTCATTTTCGTGTTGCCACATTGCATACGAACCGCCTGAAACTTCCAGAGGCATTTGCAGCAGAAATGCATGTGCACTAAATTTTTTAAATATTTTTCACGGATAGACCCCGTCAAACGCTAGAATATGGCGGGGATGTCTCTCTTTTGGGTCACGGGTCTGGTAGGGTCGCACAGAAATCCCTCGGAATGGGAAAACGGGTCATTTTCGTGTTGCCACATTGCATACGAACCGCCTGAAACTTCCAGAGGCATTTGCAGCAGAAATGCATGTGCACTCAAAAAAATTAATATTTTTCACAGATAGACCCCGTCAAACGCTAAAAATTGGTGGGGATGTCTCTGTTGTGGGTCACGGGACTGTTAGGGTCGCACAGAAATCCCTCGGAATGGGAAAACGGGTCATTTTCGTGTTGCCACATTGCGTACGAATGGCATGAAACTTCCAGAGACATTTGCAGCAGAAATGCATGTGCACTCAAAAATTGAATATTTTTCACGGTTAAACCCCGTCAAACGCTAGAAGTTGGCGGGGATGTCTCTCTTGTGGGTCACGGGGCTGTTAGTGTGGCACAGAAATCCCTCGGAATGGGAAAACGGGTCATTTCCGTGTTGCCACATTGCATACGAACGGCATGAAACTTACAGAGGCATTTGCAGCAGAAATGCATGTGCACTCAAAAAAAATAATTTTTCACGGATAGACCCCGTCAAACGCTAAAAATTGGCGGGGATGTCTCTCTTGTGGGTCACGGGGCTGTTAGGGTCGCACAGAAATCCCTCGGAATGGGTAAACGGTCATTTTCGTGTTGCCACATTGCATACGAACGGCATGAAACTTCCAGAATCATTTGCAGCAGAAATGCATGTGCACTAAATTTTTTAAATATTTTTCACGGATAGACCCCGTCAAACGCTAGAAATTGGCGGGGATGTCTCTCTTGTGGGTCACGGGGCTGTTAGGGTCGCACAGAAATCCCTCGGAATGGGAAAACGTGTCATTTTCGTGTTGCCACATTGCATACGAACGGCATGAAACTTGCAGAGGCATTTGCAGCAGAAATGCATGTGCACTCAAAAAATTTGATATTTTTCACGGATGGACCCCGTCAAACGCTAAAAATTGGTGGGGATGTCTCTCTTGTGGGTCACGGGGCTGTTAGGGTCGCACAGAAATCCCTCGGAATGGGAAAACGGGTCATTTTCGTGTTGCCACATTGCATACGAACGGCATGAAACTTGCAGATGCATTTGCAGCAGAAATGCATGTGCACTCAAAATATTTGATATTTTTCACGGATAGACCCCGTCAAACGCTAGAAATTGGCAGGGATGTCTCTCTTGTGGGTCACGGGGCTGGTAGGGTCGCACAGAAATCCCTCGGAATGGGAAAACGGGTCATTTTCGTGTTGCCACATTGCATACGAACGGCATGAAACTTCCAGAGGCATTTGCAGCAGAAATGCATGTGCACTAAATTTTTTAAATATTTTTCACGGATAGACCCCGTCAAACGCTAGAATATGGCGGGGATGTCTCTCTTTTGGGTCACGGGTCTGGTAGGGTCGCACAGAAATCCCTCGGAATGGGAAAACGGGTCATTTTCGTGTTGCCACATTGCATACGAACCGCCTGAAACTTCCAGAGGCATTTGCAGCAGAAATGCATGTGCACTCAAAAAAATTAATATTTTTCACAGATAGACCCCGTCAAACGCTAAAAATTGGTGGGGATGTCTCTGTTGTGGGTCACGGGACTGTTAGGGTCACACAGAAATCCCTCGGAATGGGAAAACGGGTCATTTTCGTGTTGCCACATTGCGTACGAATGGCATGAAACTTCCAGAGACATTTGCAGCAGAAATGCATGTGCACTCAAAAATTGAATATTTTTCACGGTTAAACCCCGTCAAACGCTAGAAGTTGGCGGGGATGTCTCTCTTGTGGGTCACGGGGCTGTTAGTGTGGCACAGAAATCCCTCGGAATGGGAAAACGGGTCATTTCCGTGTTGCCACATTGCATACGAATGGCATGAAACTTCCAGAGGCATTTGCAGCAGAAATGCATGTGCACTCAAAAAAAATAATTTTTCACGGATAGACCCCGTCAAACGCTAAAAATTGGCGGGGATGTCTCTCTTGTGGGTCACGGGGCTGTTAGGGTCGCACAGAAATTTCTCGGAATGGGTAAACGGTCATTTTCGTGTTGCCACATTGCATACGAACGGCATGAAACTTCCAGAATCATTTGCAGCAGAAATGCATGTGCACTAAATTTTTTAAATATTTTTCACGGATAGACCCCGTCAAACGCTAGAAATTGGCGGGGATGTCTCTCTTGTGGGTCACGGGGCTGTTAGGGTCGCACAGAAATCCCTCGGAATGGGAAAACGTGTCATTTTCGTGTTGCCACATTGCATACGAACGGCATGAAACTTGCAGAGGCATTTGCAGCAGAAATGCATGTGCACTCAAAAAATTTGATATTTTTCACGGATGGACCCCGTCAAACGCTAAAAATTGGTGGGGATGTCTCTCTTGTGGGTCACGGGGCTGTTAGGGTCGCACAGAAATCCCTCGGAATGGGAAAACGGGTCATTTTCGTGTTGCCACATTGCATACGAACGGCATGAAACTTGCAGATGCATTTGCAGCAGAAATGCATGTGCACTCAAAAAATTTGATATTTTTCACGGATAGACCCCGTCAAACGCTAGAAATTGGCAGGGATGTCTCTCTTGTGGGTCACGGGGCTGGTAGGGTCGCACAGAAATCCCTCGGAATGGGAAAACGGGTCATTTTCGTGTTGCCACATTGCATACGAACGGCATGAAACTTCCAGAGGCATTTGCAGCAGAAATGCATGTGCACTAAATTTTTTAAATATTTTTCACGGATAGACCCCGTCAAACGCTAGAATATGGCGGGGATGTCTCTCTTTTGGGTCACTGGTCTGGTAGGGTCGCACAGAAATCCCTCGGAATGGGAAAACGGGTCATTTTCGTGTTGCCACATTGCATACGAACCGCCTGAAACTTCCAGAGGCATTTGCAGCAGAAATGCATGTGCACTCAAAAAAATTAATATTTTTCACGGATAGACCCCGTCAAACGCTAAAAATTGGTGGCGATGTCTCTGTTGTTGGTCACGGGACTGTTAGGGTCGCACAGAAATCCCTCGTAATGGGAAAACGGGTCATTTTCGTGTTGCCACATTGCGTATGAATGGCATGAAACTTCCAGAGACATTTGCAGCAGAAATGCATGTGCACTCAAAAAATTGAATATTTTTCACGGTTAAACCCCGTCAAACACTAGTAGTTGGCGGTGATGTCTCTCTTGTGGGTCACGGGGCTGTTAGTGTGGCACAGAAATCCCTCGGAATGGGAAAACGGGTCATTTCCGTGTTGCCACATTGCATACGAACGGCATGAAACTTCCAGAGGCATTTGCAGCAGAAATGCATGTGCACTCAAAAAAATTAATTTTTCACGGATAGACCCCGTCAAACGCTAGAAATTGGCGGGGATGTCTCTCTTGTGGGTCACGGGGCTGTTAGGGTCGCACAGAAATCCCTCGGAATGGGAAAACGTGTAATTTTCGTGTTGCCACATTGCATACGAACGGCATGAAACTTGCAGAGGCATTTGCAGCAGAAATGCATGTGCACTCAAAAAATTTGATATTTTTCACGGATAGACCCCGTCAAACGCTAAAAATTGGTGGGGATGTCTCTCTTGTGGGTCACGGGGCTGTTAGGGTCGCACAGAAATCCCTCGGAATGAGAAAACGGGTCATTTTCGTGTTGCCACATTGTATACGAACGGCATGAAACTTGCAGAGGCATTTGCAGCAGAAATGCATGTGGACTCAAAAAATTTGATATTTTTCACGGATAGACCCCGTCAAACGCTAGAAATTGGCAGGGATGTCTCTCTTGTGGGTCACGGGGCTGTTAGGGTCGTACAGAAATCCCTCGGAATGGGAAAACGGGTCATTTTTGTGTTGCCACATTGCATACGAACGGCATGAAACTTCCAGAGGCATTTGCAGCAGAAATGCATGTGCACAAAATGTCTTAAATATTTTTCACGGATAGACCCCGTCAAACGCTAGAATATGGCGGGGATGTCTCTCTTGTGGGTCACGGGTCTGGTAGGGTCGCACAGAAATCCCTCGGAATGGGAAAACGGGTCATTTTCGTGTTGCCACATTGCATACGAACCGCCTGAAACTTCCAGAGGCATTTGCAGCAGAAATGCATGTGCACAAAAAATTTTAAATATTTTTCACGGATAGACCCCGTCAAACGCTAGAATATGGCGGGGTTGTCTCTCTTGTAGGTCACGGGTCTGGTAGGGTCGCACAGAAATCCCTCGGAATGGGAAAACGGGTCATTTTCGTGTTGCCACATTGCATACGAACCGCCTGAAAGTTCCAGAGGCATTTGCAGCAGAAATGCATGTGCACTCAAAAAAAAATTTCACGGATAGACCCCGTCAAATGCTAAAAATTGGCGGGGATGTCTCTATTGTGGGTCACGGGGCTGTTAGGGTCGCACAGAAATCCGTCGGAATGGGAAAACGGTCATTTTCGTGTTGCCACATTGCATACGAACGGCATGAAACTTCCAGAATCATTTGCAGCAGAAATGCATGTACACTAAATTTTTTAAATATTTTTCACGGATAGACCCCGTCAAACGCTAGAAATTGGCGGGGATGTCTCTCTTGTGGGTCACGGGGCTGTTAGGGTCGCACAGAAATCCCTCGGAATGGGAAAACGTGTCATTTTCGTGTTGCCACATTGCATACGAACGGCATGAAACTTGCAGAGGCATTTGCAGCAGAAATGCATGTGCACTCAAAAAAATTGATATTTTTCACGGATAGACCCCGTCAAACGCTAAAAATTGGTGGGGATGTCTCTCTTGTGGGTCACGGGGCTGTTAGGGTCGCACAGAAATCCCTCGGAATGGGAAAACGGGTCATTTTCGTGTTGCCACATTGCATACGAACGGCATGAAACTTGCAGAGGCATTTGCAGCAGAAATGCATGTGCACTCAAAAAATTTGATATTTTTCACGGATAGACCCCGTCAAACGCTAGAAATTGGCAGGGATGTCTCTCTTGTGGGTCACGGGGCTGTTAGGGTCGCACAGAAATCCCTCGGAATCGGAAAACGGGTCATTTTCGTGTTGCCACATTGCATACGAACGGCATGAAACTTGCAGAGGCATTTGCAGCAGAAATGCATGTGCACTCAAAAAATGTGATATTTTTCACGGATAAACCCCGTCAAACGCTAGAAATTGGCAGGGATGTCTCTCTTGTGGGTCACGGGGCTGTTAGGGTCGCACAGAAATCCCTCGGAATGGGAAAACGGGTCATTTTCGTGTTGTCACATTGCATACGAACGGCATGAAACTTCCAGAGGCATTTGCAGCAGAAATGCATGTGCACAAAATTTTTTAAATATTTTTCACGGATAGACCCCGTCAAACGCTAGAAATTGGCAGGGATGTCTCTCTTGTGGGTCACGGGGCTGTTAGGGTCGCACAGAAATCCCTCGGAATCGGAAAACGGGTCATTTTCGTGTTGCCACATTGCATACGAACGGCATGAAACTTGCAGAGGCATTTGCAGCAGAAATGCATGTGCACTCAAAAAATGTGATATTTTTCACGGATAGACCCCGTCAAACGCTAAAAATTGGCGTGGATGTCTCTGTTGTGGGTCACGGGACTGTTAGGGTCGCACAGAAATCCCTCGGAATGGGAAAACGGGTCATTTTCGCGTTGCCACATTGCGTACGAATGACATGAAACTTCCAGAGGCATTTGCAGCAGAAATGCATGTGCACTCAAAAAATTGAATATTTTTCATGGTTAGACCCCGTCAAACGCTAGAAGTTGGCGGGGATGTCTCTCTTGTGGGTCACGGGGCTGTTAGTGTGGTACAGAAATCCCTCGGAATGGGAAAGCGGGTCATTTCCGTGTTGCCACATTGCATACGAACGGCATGAAACTTCCAGAGGCATCTGCAGCAGAAATGCATGTGCACTCAAAAAATTTAATATTTTTCATGGATAGACCCCGTCAAACGCTAGAAATTGGCGGGGATGTCTCTCTTGTGGGTCACGGGGCTGTTAGGGTCGCACAGAAATCCCTCGGAATGGGAAAACGGGTCATTTTCGTCTTGCCACATTGCATACGAACGGCATGAAACTTCGAGAGGCATTTGCAGCAGAAAAGCATGTGCACTAAATTTTTTAAATATTTTTCACGGATAGACCCCATCAAACGCTAAAAATTGGCGGGGATGTCTCTCTTGTGGGTCACGGGTCTGTTTGGGTCGCACAGAAATCCCTCGGAATGGTAAAACGGTCATTTTCGTGTTGCCACATTGCATACGAACGGCATGAAACTTCCAGAATCATTTGCAGCAGAAATGCATGTGCACTAAATTTTTTAAATATTTTTCACGGATAGACCCCGTCAAACGCTAGAAATTGGCGGGGATGTCTCTCTTGTGGGTCACGGGGCTGTTAGGGTCGCACAGAAATCCCTCGGAATGGGAAAACGTGTCATTTTCGTGTTGCCACATTGCATACGAACGGCATGAAACTTGCAGAGGCATTTGCAGCAGAAATGCATGTGCACTCAAAAAAATTGATATTTTTCACGGATGGACCCCGTCAAACGCTAAAAATTGGTGGGGATGTCTCTCTTGTGGGTCACGGGGCTGTTAGGGTCGCACAGAAATCCCTCGGAATGGGAAAACGGGTCATTTTCGTGTTGCCACATTGCATACGAACGGCATGAAACTTGCAGATGCATTTGCAGCAGAAATGCATGTGCACTCAAAAAATTTGATATTTTTCACGGATAGACCCCGTCAAACGCTAGAAATTGGCAGGGATGTCTCTCTTGTGGGTCACGGGGCTGTTAGGGTCGCACAGAAATCCCTCGGAATGGGAAAACGGGTCATTTTCGTGTTGCCACATTGCATACGAACGGCATGAAACTTCCAGAGGCATTTGCAGCAG
Source organism: Petromyzon marinus (assembly GCF_048934315.1). Lineage (NCBI taxonomy): Eukaryota > Metazoa > Chordata > Hyperoartia > Petromyzontiformes > Petromyzontidae > Petromyzon > Petromyzon marinus. The sequence goes on from NC_133726.1 coordinate 60,917, forward strand.
AAATGCATGTGCACTAAATTTTTTAACTTTTTTTCACGGATAGACCCCGTCAAACGCTAGAATATGGCGGGGATGTCTCTCTTTTGGGTCACGGGTCTGGTAGGGTCGCACAGAAATCCCTCGGAATGGGAAAACGGGTCATTTTCGTGTTGCCACATTGCATACGAACCGCCTGAAACTTCCAGAGGCATTTGCAGCAGAAATGCATGTGCACTCAAAAAATTGAATATTTTTCACGGTTAGACCCCGTCAAACGCTAGAAGTTGGCGGGGATGTCTCTCTTGTGGGTCCCGGGGCTGTTAGTGTGGCACAGAAATCCCTCGGAATGGGAAAACGGGTCATTTCCGTGTTGCCACATTGCATACGAACGGCATGAAACTTCCAGAGGCATTTGCAGCAGAAATGCATGTGCACTCAAAAAAAATAATTTTTCACGGATAGACCCCGTCAAACGCTAGAAATTGGCGGGGATGTCTCTCTTGTGGGTCACGGGGCTGTTAGGGTCGCACAGAAATCCCTCGGAATGGGAAATTCGTGTCATTTTCGTGTTGCCACATTGCATACGAACGGCATGAAACTTGCAGAGGCATTTGCAGCAGAAATGCATGTGCACTCAAAAAAATTGATATTTTTCACGGATAGACCCCGTCAAACGCTAATAATTGGTGGGGATGTCTCTCTTGTGGGTCACGGGGCTGTTAGGGTCGCACAGAAATCCCTCGGAATGGGAAAACGGGTCATTTTCGTGTTGCCACATTGCATACGAACGGCATGAAACTTGCAGATGCATTTGCAGCAGAAATGCATGTGCACTCAAAAAATTTGATATTTTTCACGGATAGACCCCGTCAAACGCTAGAAATTGGCAGGGATGTCTCTCTTGTGGGTCATGGGGCTGTTAGGGTCGCACAGAAATCCGTCGGAATGGGAAAACGGTCATTTTCGTGTTGCCACATTGCATACGAACGGCATGAAACTTCCAGAATCATTTGCAGCAGAAATGCATGTGCACAAAATTTTTTAAATATTTTTCACGGATAGACCCCGTCAAACGCTAGAATATGGCGGGGATGTCTCGCTTGTGGGTCACGGGTCTGGTAGGGTCGCACAGAAATCCCTCGGAATGGGAAAACGGGTCATTTTCGTGTTGCCACATTGCATACGAACCGCCTGAAACTTCCAGAGGCATTTGCAGCAGAAATGCATGTGCACTCAAAAAATTTGATATTTTTCACGGATAGACCCCGTCAAACGCTAGAAATTGGCAGGGATGTCTCTCTTGTGGGTCACGGGGCTGTTAGGGTCGCACAGAAATCCCTCGGAATGGGAAAACGGGTCATTTTCGTGTTGCCACATTGCATACGAACGGCATGAAACTTCCAGAGGCATTTGCAGCAGAAATGCATGTGCACTCAAAAAATTTGATATTTTTCACGGATGGACCCCGTCAAACGCTAAAAATTGGTGGGGATGTCTCTCTTGTGGGTCACGGGGCTGTTAGGGTCGCACAGAAATCCCTCGGAATGGGAAAACGGGTCATTTTCGTGTTGCCACATTGCATACGAACGGCATGAAACTTGCAGATGCATTTGCAGCAGAAATGCATGTGCACTCAAAAAATTTGATATTTTTCACGGATAGACCCCGTCAAACGCTAGAAATTGGCAGGGATGTCTCTCTTGTGGGTCATGGGGCTGTTAGGGTCGCACAGAAATCCGTCGGAATGGGAAAACGGTCATTTTCGTGTTGCCACATTGCATACGAATGGCATGAAACTTCCAGAATCATTTGCAGCAGAAATGCATGTGCACAAAATTTTTTAAATATTTTTCACGGATAGACCCCGTCAAACGCTAGAATATGGCGGGGATGTCTCTCTTGTGGGTCACGGGTCTGGTAGGGTCGCACAGAAATCCCTCGGAATGGGAAAACGGGTCATTTTCGTGTTGCCACATTGCATACGAACCGCCTGAAACTTCCAGAGGCATTTGCAGCAGAAATGCATGTGCACTCAAAAAATTTGATATTTTTCACGGATAGACCCCGTCAAACGCTAGAAATTGGCAGGGATGTCTCTCTTGTGGGTCACGGGGCTGTTAGGGTCGCACAGAAATCCCTCGGAATGGGAAAACGGTCATTTTCGTGTTGCCACATTGCATACGAACGGCATGAAACTTCCAGAATCATTTGCAGCAGAAATGCATGTGCACTAAATTTTTTAAATATTTTTCACGGATAGACCCCGTCAAACGCTAGAAATTGGCGGGGATGTCTCTCTTGTGGGTCACGGGGCTGTTAGGGTCGCACAGAAATCCCTCGGAATGGGAAAACGTGTCATTTTCGTGTTGCCACATTGCATACGAACGGCATGAAACTTGCAGAGGCATTTGCAGCAGAAATGCATGTGCACTCAAAAAATTTGATATTTTTCACGGATGGACCCCGTCAAACGCTAGAAATTGGTGGGGATGTCTCTCTTGTGGGTCACGGGGCTGTTAGGGTCGCACAGAAATCCCTCGGAATGGGAAAACGGGTCATTTTCGTGTTGCCACATTGCATACGAACGGCATGAAACTTGCAGATGCATTTGCAGCAGAAATGCATGTGCACTCAAAAAATTTGATATTTTTCACGGATAGACCCCGTCAAACGCTAGAAATTGGCAGGGATGTCTCTCTTGTGGGTCATGGGGCTGTTAGGGTCGCACAGAAATCCGTCGGAATGGGAAAACGGTCATTTTCGTGTTGCCACATTGCATACGAACGGCATGAAACTTCCAGAATCATTTGCAGCAGAAATGCATGTGCACAAAATTTTTTAAATATTTTTCACGGATAGACCCCGTCAAACGCTAGAATATGGCGGGGATGTCTCGCTTGTGGGTCACGGGTCTGGTAGGGTCGCACAGAAATCCCTCGGAATGGGAAAACGGGTCATTTTCGTGTTGCCACATTGCATACGAACCGCCTGAAACTTCCAGAGGCATTTGCAGCAGAAATGCATGTGCACTCAAAAAATTTGATATTTTTCACGGATAGACCCCGTCAAACGCTAGAAATTGGCAGGGATGTCTCTCTTGTGGGTCACGGGGCTGTTAGGGTCGCACAGAAATCCCTCGGAATGGGAAAACGGTCATTTTCGTGTTGCCACATTGCATACGAACGGCATGAAACTTCCAGAATCATTTGCAGCAGAAATGCATGTGCACTAAATTTTTTAAATATTTTTCACGGATAGACCCCGTCAAACGCTAGAAATTGGCGGGGATGTCTCTCTTGTGGGTCACGGGGCTGTTAGGGTCGCACAGAAATCCCTCGGAATGGGAAAACGTGTCATTTTCGTGTTGCCACATTGCATACGAACGGCATGAAACTTGCAGAGGCATTTGCAGCAGAAATGCATGTGCACTCATAAAATTTGATATTTTCTCACGGATGGACCCCGTCAAACGCTAAAAATTGGTGGGGATGTCTCTCTTGTGGGTCACGGGGCTGTTAGGGTCGCACAGAAATCCCTCGGAATGGGAAAACGGGTCATTTTCGTGTTGCCACATTGCATACGAACGGCATGAAACTTGCAGATGCATTTGCAGCAGAAATGCATGTGCACTCAAAAAATTTGATATTTTTCACGGATAGACCCCGTCAAACGCTAGAAATTGGCAGGGATGTCTCTCTTGTGGGTCACGGGGCTGTTAGGGTCGCACAGAAATCCCTCGGAATGGGAAAACGGGTCATTTTCGTGTTGCCACATTGCATACGAACGGCATGAAACTTCCAGAGGCATTTGCAGCAGAAATGCATGTGCACTAAATTTTTTAAATATTTTTCACGGATAGACCCCGTCAAACGCTTGAATATGGCGGGGTTGTCTCTCTTGTGGGTCATGGGGCTGTTAGGGTCGCACAGAAATCCGTCGGAATGGGAAAACGGTCATTTTCGTGTTGCCACATTGCATACGAACGGCATGAAGCTTCCAGAATCATTTGCAGCAGAAATGCATGTGCACAAAATTTTTTAAATATTTTTCACGGATAGACCCCGTCAAACGCTAGAATATGGCGGGGATGTCTCTCTTGTGGGTCACGGGTCTGGTAGGGTCGCACAGAAATCCCTCGGAATGGGAAAACGGGTCATTTTCGTGTTGCCACATTGCATACGAACGGCATGAAACTTCCAGAATCATTTGCAGCAGAAATGCATGTGCACTAAATTTTTTAAATATTTTTCACGGATAGACCCCGTCAAACGCTAGAAATTGGCGGGGATGTCTCTCTTGTGGGTCACGGGGCTGTTAGGGTCGCACAGAAATCCCTCGGAATGGGAAAACGGGTCATTTTCGTGTTGCCACATTGCATACGAACGGCATGAAACTTGCAGATGCATTTGCAGCAGAAATGCATGTGCACTCAAAAAATTTGATATTTTTCACGGATAGACCCCGTCAAACGCTAGAAATTGGAAGGGATGTCTCTCTTGTGGGTCACGGGGCTGTTAGGGTCGCACAGAAATCCCTCGGAATGGGAAAACGGGTCATTTTCGTGTTGCCACATTGCATACGAACGGCATGAAACTTCCAGAGGCATTTGCAGCAGAAATGCATGTGCACTAAATTTTTTTAATATTTTTCACGGAGAGACCCCGTCAAACGCTAGAATATGGCGGGGATGTCTCTCTTGTGGGTCATGGGGCTGTTAGGGTCGCACAGAAATCCGTCGGAATGGGAAAACGGTCATTTTCGTGTTGCCACATTGCATACGAACGGCATGAAACTTCCAGAATCATTTGCAGCAGAAATGCATGTGCACAAAATTTTTTAAATATTTTTCACGGATAGACCCCGTCAAACGCTAGAATATGGCGGGGATGTCTCTCTTGTGGGTCACGGGTCTGGTAGGGTCGCACAGAAATCCCTCGGAATGGGAAAACGGGTCATTTTCGTGTTGCCACATTGCATACGAACCGCCTGAAACTTCCAGAGGCATTTGCAGCAGAAATGCATGTGCACTCAAAAAATTTGATATTTTTCACGGATAGACCCCGTCAAACGCTAGAAATTGGCAGGGATGTCTCTCTTGTGGGTCACGGGGCTGTTAGAGTCGCACAGAAATCCCTCGGAATGGGAAAACGGTCATTTTCGTGTTGCCACATTGCATACGAACGGCATGAAACTTCCAGAATCATTTGCAGCAGAAATGCATGTGCACTAAATTTTTTAAATATTTTTCACGGATAGACCCCGTCAAACGCTAGAAATTGGCGGGGATGTCTCTCTTGTGGGTCACGGGGCTGTTAGGGTCGCACAGAAATCCCTCGGAATGGGAAAACGTGTCATTTTCGTGTTGCCACATTGCATACGAACGGCATGAAACTTGCAGAGGCATTTGCAGCAGAAATGCATGTGCACTCAAAAAATTTGATATTTTTCACGGATGGACCCCGTCAAACGCTAAAAATTGGTGGGGATGTCTCTCTTGTGGGTCACGGGGCTGTTAGGGTCGCACAGAAATCCCTCGGAATGGGAAAACGGGTCATTTTCGTGTTGCCACATTGCATACGAACGGCATGAAACTTGCAGATGCATTTGCAGCAGAAATGCATGTGCACTCAAAAAATTTGATATTTTTCACGGATAGACCCCGTAAAACGCTAGAAATTGGCAGGGATGTCTCTCTTGTGGGTCACGGGGCTGTTAGGGTCGCACAGAAATCCGTCGGAATGGGAAAACGGTCATTTTCGTGTTGCCACATTGCATACGAACGGCATGAAACTTGCAGATGCATTTGCAGCAGAAATGCATGTGCACTCAAAAAATTTGATATTTTTCACGGATAGACCCCGTCAAACGCTAGAAATTGGCAGGGATGTCTCTCTTGTGGGTCATGGGGCTGTTAGGGTCGCACAGAAATCCGTCGGAATGGGAAAACGGTCATTTTCGTGTTGCCACATTGCATACAAACGGCATGAAACTTCCAGAATCATTTGCAGCAGAAATGCATGTGCACAAAATTTTTTAAATATTTTTCACGGATAGACCCCGTCAAACGCTAGAATATGGCGGGGATGTCTCTCTTGTGGGTCACGGGTCTGGTAGGGTCGCACAGAAATCCCTCGGAATGGGAAAACGGGTCATTTTCGTGTTGCCACATTGCATACGAACCGCCTGAAACTTCCAGAGGCATATTCTTAGTTTTTTCGGTAAAGTTACGTTGAAGAGAAACAACAAAATAACAAAATATATATAAAACAATAAAAAATTCTCACGACGTTTCGACCATAACTCAAACGGTCATCATCAGGTGTGTCGGTTTGCATAAATTTATTTTGAAAACGGCATATTTATTTATATATATAAAAATAACGTTTGCGTCACGCGCAACGATGGCAGTTTGCCAGGACTAGTCCATCTATTTTTTGAAAAGAGGAGGGGGGAGACGAAATTTGTTTTTATGTATGCTGTCTGAAAGGCACTGTAAGCGTGAACAATCAATCAAGAACTGAAATTATTTATCAAATCTTTCCAATGATTGCTAAGATAGAATCCATCTTCTCGGTTGAAATTGTCTCTGTGTTTGTATATGTGGATAGCCTCATGAACGAATCTCTCATGGAAGCCAGATGGCTTACAAAGAACCTCCGTCTTGGAAAAGTCAATGGCATGTGAGCCTACTGAATTAGAACAATGATCTGCTACGGCCGAGGTGTTGGTCCTACCGTGTTTAAGGTCTGCTTTATGTTCACGAATGCGGTCCGAGATATGGCGTTTGGTTTCTCCAATGTAACTACTACCACAGAGGCAACTTAGTTTGTAGACACCAGGGTATTGTATGTCCGGAATCACATCTTTTACAGACGGAACCAGATCACGGATTTTATGTAATGTGTTGAAACGGACCTGGATCTTGTGTTTATTCAAGATTTTGGAGATCTTTTTTGTGATCCCAGCAATGTAGGGTAAAGTGATGGTTTTGAAAGGCTCCTCAAGAGGGTTCTTCTTCATGGTTTGAGTGATAGCTTTGCGGATTGTATAGTCGGAGTAACCATTAGCCCTAAGAGCTTGGTGTACGTGCTTGAGTTCACTGCTTATGTGTTCCTGGTCGGATATGCATTGGGCTCTATGATACAGAGTCTTGATGAGAGAATTCTTCTGTGATGGATGGTGGTGGGAATCCGGTTTCAGATAAGCATCCGTATGGGTAGCTTTCCTGTAGACAGAGTGGCTCATTGAACCATCAGGTCTCTTTTTAATTAGGACATCCAAAAAAGGTATCTTGCCATCTATTTCGACTTCCATGGTAAATCTGATGGCTGGGTGTATGGAATTGATGTGGTCGAAGAATTTGTCTAGAGCAGGCCGGCCATGTGGCCAGATGACAAAAGTGTCATCCACGTACCTCTTCCATAAGGTTGGGCGCAGAGTGGCAGTCTGGATGGCGTCAGTCTCAAATTTCTCCATGAAAATGTTAGCTATAACTGGAGAAAGGGGGGAGCCCATTGGGGTGCCCTCAGTTTGTTTGTAGAAAGTTCCATTCCAAGTGAAGTATGTATTGGTTAAACAGTGTCTCACCAGGGGGGGTACCTCAGTGTTTAGTCCTTGATGAACCAAGTCTTCAATGATTGCAATGGTGTCAGGTACAGGAACCTTGGTGAATAAGGAAACTACATCAAAACTGACAAGCAGGTCGTCTGGGGACAGGGAAATACCCTTGATTGTTGATACCAGGTGAGTAGAATTTTGTACCGCAGAGGTGGTCTTTCCAGTGAAAGGACGCAGGATTTCAGACAAAAACGAGCTAGTTTGTAGGTGGAACTTTCTACAAACAAACTGAGGGCACCCCAATGGGCTCCCCCCTTTCTCCAGTTATAGCTAACATTTTCATGGAGAAATTTGAGACTGACGCCATCCAGACTGCCACTCTGCGCCCAACCTTATGGAAGAGGTACGTGGATGACACTTTTGTCATCTGGCCACATGGCCGGCCTGCTCTAGACAAATTCTTCGACCACATCAATTCCATACACCCAGCCATCAGATTTACCATGGAAGTCGAAATAGATGGCAAGATACCTTTTTTGGATGTCCTAATTAAAAAGAGACCTGATGGTTCAATGAGCCACTCTGTCTACAGGAAAGCTACCCATACGGATGCTTATCTGAAACCGGATTCCCACCACCATCCATCACAGAAGAATTCTCTCATCAAGACTCTGTATCATAGAGCCCAATGCATATCCGACCAGGAACACATAAGCAGTGAACTCAAGCACGTACACCAAGCTCTTAGGGCTAATGGTTACTCCGACTATACAATCCGCAAAGCTATCACTCAAACCATGAAGAAGAACCCTCTTGAGGAGCCTTTCAAAACCATCACTTTACCCTACATTGCTGGGATCACAAAAAAGATCTCCAAAATCTTGAATAAACACAAGATCCAGGTCCGTTTCAACACATTACATAAAATCCGTGATCTGGTTCCGTCTGTAAAAGATGTGATTCCGGACATACAATACCCTGGTGTCTACAAACTAAGTTGCCTCTGTGGTAGTAGTTACATTGGAGAAACCAAACGCCATATCTCGGACCGCATTCGTGAACATAAAGCAGACCTTAAACACGGTAGGACCAACACCTCGGCCGTAGCAGATCATTGTTCTAATTCAGTAGGCTCACATGCCATTGACTTTTCCAAGACGGAGGTTCTTTGTAAGCCATCTGGCTTCCATGAGAGATTCGTTCATGAGGCTATCCACATATACAAACACAGAGACAATTTCAACCGAGAAGATGGATTCTATCTTAGCAATCATTGGAAAGATTTGATAAATCATTTCAGTTCTTGATTGATTGTTCACGCTTACAGTGCCTTTCAGACAGCATACATAAAAACAAATTTCGTCTCCCCCCTCCTCTTTTCAAAAAATAGATGGACTAGTCCTGGCAAACTGCCATCGTTGCGCGTGACGCAAACGTTATTTTTATATATATAAATAAATATGCCGTTTTCAAAATAAATTTATGCAAACCGACACACCTGATGATGACCGTTTGAGTTATGGTCGAAACGTCGTGAGAATTTTTTATTGTTTTATATATATTTTGTTATTTTGTTGTTTCTCTTCAACGTGACTTTACCGAAAAAACTAAGAATATGAATTACTGCAGTCACGAAAGCTTTAAATCAAAATTTCCAGAGGCATTTGCAGCAGAAATGCATGTGCACTCAAAAAATTTGATATTTTTCACGGATAGACCCCGTCAAACGCTAGAAATTGGCAGGGATGTCTCTCTTGTGGGTCACGGGGCTGTTAGGGTCGCACAGAAATCCCTCGGAATGGGAAAACGGTCATTTTCGTGTTGCCACATTGCATACGAACGGCATGAAACTTCCAGAATCATTTGCAGCAGAAATGCATGTGCACTAAATTTTTTTAATATTTTTCACGGATAGACCCCGTCAAACGCTAGAAATTGGCGGGGATGTCTCTCTTGTGGGTCACGGGGCTGTTAGGGTCGCACAGAAATCCCTCGGAATGGGAAAACGTGTCATTTTCGTGTTGCCACATTGCATACGAACGGCATGAAACTTGCAGAGGCATTTGCAGCAGAAATGCATGTGCACTCAAAAAATTTGATATTTTTCACGGATGGACCCCGTCAAACGCTAAAAATTGGTGGGGATGTCTCTCTTGTGGGTCACGGGGCTGTTAGGGTCGCACAGAAATCCCTCGGAATGGGAAAACGGGTCATTTTCGTGTTGCCACATTGCATACGAACGGCATGAAACTTGCAGATGCATTTGCAGCAGAAATGCATGTGCACTCAAAAAATTTGATATTTTTCACGGATAGACCCCGTAAAACGCTAGAAATTGGCAGGGATGTCTCTCTTGTGGGTCATGGGGCTGTTAGGGTCGCACAGAAATCCGTCGGAATGGGAAAACGGTCATTTTCGTGTTGCCACATTGCATACGAACGGCATGAAACTTGCAGATGCATTTGCAGCAGAAATGCATGTGCACTCAAAAAATTTGTTATTTTTCACGGATAGACCCCGTCAAACGCTAGAAATTGGCAGGGATGTCTCTCTTGTGGGTCATGGGGCTGTTAGGGTCGCACAGAAATCCGTCGGAATGGGAAAACGGTCATTTTCGTGTTGCCACATTGCATACGAACGGCATGAAACTTCCAGAATCATTTGCAGCAGAAATGCATGTGCACAAAATTTTTTAAATATTTTTCACGGATAGACCCCGTCAAACACTAGAATATGGCGGGGATGTCTCTCTTGTGGGTCACGGGTCTGGTAGGGTCGCACAGAAATCCCTCGGAATGGGAAAACGGGTCATTTTCGTGTTGCCACATTGCATACGAACCGCCTGAAACTTCCAGAGGCATTTGCAGCAGAAATGCATGTGCACTCAAAAAATTTGATATTTTTCACGGATAGACCCCGTCAAACGCTAGAAATTGGCAGGGATGTCTCTCTTGTGGGTCACGGGGCTGTTAGGGTCGCACAGAAATCCCTCGGAATGGGAAAACGGTCATTTTCGTGTTGCCACATTGCATACGAACGGCATGAAACTTCCAGAATCATTTGCAGCAGAAATGCATGTGCACTAAATTTTTTAAATATTTTTCACGGATAGACCCCGTCAAACGCTAGAAATTGGTGGGGATGTCTCTCTTGTGGGTCACGGGGCTGTTAGGGTCGCACAGAAATCCCTCGGAATGGGAAAACGGGTCATTTTCGTGTTGCCACATTGCATACGAACGGCATGAAACTTGCAGATGCATTTGCAGCAGAAATGCATGTGCACTCAAAAAATTTGATATTTTTCACGGATAGACCCCGTCAAACGCTAGAAATTGGCAGGGATGTCTCTCTTGTGGGTCACGGGGCTGTTAGGGTCGCACAGAAATCCCTCGGAATGGGAAAACGGGTCATTTTCGTGTTGCCACATTGCATACGAACGGCATGAAACTTCCAGAGGCATTTGCAGCAGAAATGCATGTGCACTAAATTTTTTAAATATTTTTCACGGATAGACCCCGTCAAACGCTAGAATATGGCGGGGATGTCTCTCTTTTGGGTCACGGGTCTGGTAGGGTCGCACAGAAATCCCTCGGAATGGGAAAACGGGTCATTTTCGTGTTGCCACATTGCATACGAACCGCCTGAAACTTCCAGAGGCATTTGCAGCAGAAATGCATGTGCACTCAAAAAATTTGATATTTTTCACGGATAGACCCCGTCAAACGCTAGAAATTGGCAGGGATGTCTCTCTTGTGGGTCACGGGGCTGTTAGGGTCGCACAGAAATCCCTCGGAATGGGAAAACGGTCATTTTCGTGTTGCCACATTGCATACGAACGGCATGAAACTTCCAGAATCATTTGCAGCAGAAATGCATGTGCACTAAATTTTTTAAATATTTTTCACGGATAGACCCCGTCAAACGCTAGAAATTGGCGGGGATGTCTCTCTTGTGGGTCACGGGGCTGTTAGGGTCGCACAGAAATCCCTCGGAATGGGAAAACGTGTCATTTTCGTGTTGCCACATTGCATGCGAACGGCATGAAACTTCCAGAGGCATTTGCAGCAGAAATGCATGTGCACTCAAAAAATTTGATATTTTTCACGGATGGACCCCATCAAACGCTAAAAATTGGTGGGGATGTCTCTCTTGTGGGTCACGGGGCTGTTAGGGTCGCACAGAAATCCCTCGGAATGGGAAAACGGGTCATTTTCGTGTTGCCACATTGCATACGAACGGCATGAAACTTGCAGATGCATTTGCAGCAGAAATGCATGTGCACTCAAAAAATTTGATATTTTTCACGGATAGACCCCGTCAAACGCTAGAAATTGGCAGGGATGTCTCTCTTGTGGGTCACGGGGCTGTTAGGGTCGCACAGAAATCCCTCGGAATGGGAAAACGGGTCATTTTCGTGTTGCCACATTGCATACGAACGGCATGAAACTTCCAGAGGCATTTGCAGCAGAAATGCATGTGCACTAAATTTTTTAAATATTTTTCACGGATAGACCCCGTCAAACGCTAGAATATGGCGGGGATGTCTCTCTTTTGGGTCACGGGTCTGGTAGGGTCGCACAGAAATCCCTCGGAATGGGAAAACGGTCATTTTCGTGTTGCCACATTGCATACGAACGGCATGAAACTTCCAGAATCATTTGCAGCAGAAATGCATGTGCACTAAATTTTTTAAATATTTTTCACGGATAGACCCCGTCAAACGCTAGAAATTGGCGGGGATGTCTCTCTTGTGGGTCACGGGGCTGTTAGGGTCGCACAGAAATCCCTCGGAATGGGAAAACGTGTCATTTTCGTGTTGCCACATTGCATGCGAACGGCATGAAACTTCCAGAGGCATTTGCAGCAGAAATGCATGTGCACTCAAAAAATTTGATATTTTTCACGGATGGACCCCATCAAACGCTAAAAATTGGTGGGGATGTCTCTCTTGTGGGTCACGGGGCTGTTAGGGTCGCACAGAAATCCCTCGGAATGGGAAAACGGGTCATTTTCGTGTTGCCACATTGCATACGAACGGCATGAAACTTGCAGATGCATTTGCAGCAGAAATGCATGTGCACTCAAAAAATTTGATATTTTTCACGGATAGACCCCGTCAAACGCTAGAAATTGGCAGGGATGTCTCTCTTGTGGGTCACGGGGCTGTTAGGGTCGCACAGAAATCCCTCGGAATGGGAAAACGGGTCATTTTCGTGTTGCCACATTGCATACGAACGGCATGAAACTTCCAGAGGCATTTGCAGCAGAAATGCATGTGCACTAAATTTTTTAAATATTTTTCACGGATAGACCCCGTCAAACGCTAGAATATGGCGGGGATGTCTCTCTTTTGGGTCACGGGTCTGGTAGGGTCGCACAGAAATCCCTCGGAATGGGAAAACGGGTCATTTTCGTGTTGCCACATTGCGTACGAATGGCATGAAACTTCCAGAGACATTTGCAGCAGAAATGCATGTGCACTCAAAAAATTGAATATTTTTCACGGTTAGACCCCGTCAAACGCTAGAAGTTGGCGGGGATGTCTCCCTTGTGGGTCACGGGGCTGTTAGTGTGGCACAGAAATCCCTCGGAATGGGAAAACGGGTCATTTCCGTGTTGCCACATTGCATACGAACGGCATGAAACTTCCAGAGGCATTTGCAGCAGAAATGCATGTGCACTAAATTTTTTAAATATTTTTCACGGATAGACCCCGTCAAACGCTAGAATATGGCGGGGATGTCTCTCTTTTGGGTCACGGGTCTCGTAGGGTCGCACAGAAATCCCTAGGAATGGGAAAACGGGTCATTTTCGTGTTGCCACATTGCATACGAACCGCCTGAAACTTCCAGAGGCATTTGCAGCAGAAATGCATGTGCACTCAAAAAAAATAATATTTTTCATGGATAGACCCCGTCAAACGCTAAAAATTGGTGGGGATGTCTCTGTTGTGGGTCACGGGACTGTTAGGGTCGCACAGAAATCCCTCGGAATGGGAAAACGGGTCATTTTCGTGTTGCCACATTGCGTACGAATGGCATGAAACTTCCAGAGACATTTGCAGCAGAAATGCATGTGCACTCAAAAAATTGAATATTTTTCACGGTTAGACCCCGTCAAACGCTAGAAGTTGGCGGGGATGTCTCTCTTGTGGGTCACGGGGCTGTTAGTGTGGCACAGAAATCCCTCGGAATGGGAAAACGGGTCATTTCCGTGTTGCCACATTGCATACGAACCGCCTGAAACTTCCAGAGGCATTTGCAGCAGAAATGCATGTGCACTCAAAAAATTTGATATTTTTCACGGATAGACCCCGTCAAACGCTAGAAATTGGCAGGGATGTCTCTCTTGTGGGTCACGGGGCTGTTAGGGTCGCACAGAAATCCCTCGGAATGGGAAAACGGTCATTTTCGTGTTGCCACATTGCATACGAACGGCATGAAACTTCCAGAATCATTTGCAGCAGAAATGCATGTGCACTAAATTTTTTAAATATTTTTCACGGATAGACCCCGTCAAACGCTAGAAATTGGCGGGGATGTCTCTCTTGTGGGTCACGGGGCTGTTAGGGTCGCACAGAAATCCCTCGGAATGGGAAAACGTGTCATTTTCGTGTTGCCACATTGCATACGAACGGCATGAAACTTCCAGAGGCATTTGCAGCAGAAATGCATGTGCACTCAAAAAATTTGATATTTTTCACGGATGGACCCCGTCAAACGCTAAAAATTGGTGGGGATGTCTCTCTTGTGGGTCACGGGGCTGTTAGGGTCGCACAGAAATCCCTCGGAATGGGAAAACGGGTCATTTTCGTGTTGCCACATTGCATACGAACGGCATGAAACTTGCAGATGCATTTGCAGCAGAAATGCATGTGCACTCAAAAAATTTGATATTTTTCACGGATAGACCCCGTCAAACGCTAGAAATTGGAAGGGATGTCTCTCTTGTGGGTCACGGGGCTGTTAAGGTCGCACAGAAATCCCTCGGAATGGGAAAACGGGTCATTTTCGTGTTGCCACATTGCATACGAACGGCATGAAACTTCCAGAGGCATTTGCAGCAGAAATGCATGTGCACTAAATTTTTTAAATATTTTTCACGGATAGACCCCGTCAAACGCTAGAATATGGCGGGGATGTCTCTCTTTTGGGTCACGGGTCTGGTAGGGTCGCACAGAAATCCCTCGGAATGGGAAAACGGGTCATTTTCGTGTTGCCACATTGCATACGAACCGCCTGAAACTTCCAGAGGCATTTGCAGCAGAAATGCATGTGCACTCAAAAAAATTAATATTTTTCATGGATAGACCCCGTCAAACGCTAAAAATTGATGGGGATGTCTCTGTTGTGGGTCACGGGACTGTTAGGGTCGCACAGAAATCCCTCGGAATGGGAAAACGGGTCATTTTCGTGTTGCCACATTGCGTACGAATGTCATGAAACTTCCAGAGACATTTGCAGCAGAAATGTATGTGCACTCAAAAAATTGAATATTTTTCACGGTTAGACCCCGTCAAACGCTAGAAGTTGGCGGGGATGTCTCTCTTGTGGGTCACGGGGCTGTTAGTGTGGCACAGAAATCCCTCGGAATGGGAAAACGGGTCATTTACGTGTTGCCACATTGCATACGAACCGCCTGAAACTTCCAGAGGCATTTGCAGCAGAAATGCATGTGCACTCAAAAAATTTGATATTTTTCACGGATAGACCCCGTCAAACGCTAGAAATTGGCAGGGATGTCTCTCTTGTGGGTCACGGGGCTGTTAGGGTCGCACAGAAATCCCTCGGAATGGGAAAACGGTCATTTTCGTGTTGCCACATTGCATACGAACGGCATGAAACTTCCAGAATCATTTGCAGCAGAAATGCATGTGGACTAAATTTTTTAAATATTTTTCACGGATAGACCCCGTCAAACGCTAGAAATTGGCGGGGATGTCTCTCTTGTGGGTCACGGGGCTGTTAGGGTCGCACAGAAATCCCTCGGAATGGGAAAACGTGTCATTTTCGTGTTGCCACATTGCATACGAACGTCATGAAACTTGCAGAGGCATTTGCAGCAGAAATGCATGTGCACTCAAAAAATTTGATATTTTTCACGGATGGACCGCGTCAAACGCTAAAAATTGGTGGGGATGTCTCTCTTGTGGGTCACGGGGCTGTTAGGGTCGCACAGAAATCCCTCGGAATGGGAAAACGGGTCATTTTCGTGTTGCCACATTGCATACGAACGGCATGAAACTTGCAGATGCATTTGCAGCAGAAATGCATGTGCACTCAAAAAATTTGATATTTTTCACGGATAGACCCCGTCAAACGCTAGAAATTGGAAGGGATGTCTCTCTTGTGGGTCACGGGGCTGTTAGGGTCGCACAGAAATCCCTCGGAATGGGAAAACGGGTCATTTTCGTGTTGCCACATTGCATACGAATGGCATGAAACTTCCAGAGGCATTTGCAGCAGAAATGCATGTGCACTAAATTTTTTAAATATTTTTCACGGATAGACCCCGTCAAACGCTAGAATATGGCGGGGATGTCTCTCTTTTGGGTCACGGGTCTGGTAGGGTCGCACAGAAATCCCTCGGAATGGGAAAACGGGTCATTTTCGTGTTGCCACATTGCATACGAACCGCCTGAAACTTCCAGAGGCATTTGCAGCAGAAATGCATGTGCACTCAAAAAAATTAATATTTTTCATGGATAGACCCCGTCAAACGCTAAAAATTGGTGGGGATGTCTCTGTTGTGCGTCACGGGACTGTTAGGGTCGCACAGAAATCCCTCGGAATGGGAAAACGGGTCATTTTCGTGTTGCCACATTGCGTACGAATGGCATGAAACTTCCAGAGACATTTGCAGCAGAAATGCATGTGCACTCAAAAAATTGAATATTTTTCACGGTTAGACCCCGTCAAACGCTAGAAGTTGGCGGGGATGTCTCTCTTGTGGGTCACGGGGCTGTTAGTGTGGCACAGAAATCCCTCGGAATGGGAAAACGGGTCATTTCCGTGTTGCCACATTGCATACGAACGGCATGAAACTTCCAGAGGCATTTGCAGCAGAAATGCATGTGCACTCAAAAAAATTAATTTTTCACGGATAGACCCCGTCAAACGCTAGAAATTGGCGGGGATGTCTCTCTTGTGGGTCACGGGGCTGTTAGGGTCGCACAGAAATCCCTCGGAATGGGAGAACGTGTCATTTTCGTGTTGCCACATTGCATACGAACGACATGAAACTTGCAGAGGCATTTGCAGCAGAATTGCATGTGCACTCAAAAAATTTGATATTTTTCACGGATAGACCCCGTCAAACGCTAAAAATTGGTGGGGATGTCTCTCTTGTGGGTCACGGGGCTGTTAGGGTCGCACAGAAATCCCTCGGAATGGGAAAACGGGTCATTTTCGTGTTGCCACATTGCATACGAACGGCATGAAACTTCCAGAGGCATTTGCAGCAGAAATGCATGTGCACCAAATTTTTTAAATATTTTTCACGGATAGACCCTGTCAAATGCTAGAATATGGCGGGGATGTCTCTCTTGTGTGTCACGGGTCTGGTAGGGTCGCACAGAAATCCCTCGGAATGGGAAAACGGGTCATTTTCGTGTTGCCACATTGCATACGAACCGCCTGAAACTTCCAGAGGCATTTGCAGCAGAAATGCATGTGCACTCAAAAAATTTGATATTTTTCACGGATAGACCCCGTCAAACGCTAGAAATTGGCAGGGATGTCTCTCTTGTGGGTCACGGGGCTGTTAGGGTCGTACAGAAATCCCTCGGAATGGGAAAACGGGTCATTTTCGTGTTGCCACATTGCATACGAACGGCATGAAACTTCCAGAGGCATTTGCAGCAGAAATGCATGTGCACAAAATTTTTTAAATATTTTTCACGGATAGACCCCGTCAAATGCTAGAATATGGCGGGGATGTCTCTCTTGTGGGTCACGGGTCTGGTAGGGTCGCACAGAAATCCCTCGGAATGGGAAAACGGGTCATTTTCGTGTTGCCACATTGCATACGAACCGCCTGAAACTTCCAGAGGCATTTGCAGCAGAAATGCATGTGCACTCAAAAAATTTGATATTTTTCACGGATAGACCCCGTCAAACGCTAGAAATTGGTAGGGATGTCTCTCTTGTGGGTCACGGGGCTGTTAGGGTCGCACAGAAATCCCTCGGAATGGGAAAACGGGTCATTTTCGTGTTGCCACATTGCATACGAACGGCATGAAACTTCCAGAGGCATTTGCAGCAGAAATGCATGTGCACAAAAATTTTTAAATATTTTTCACGGATAGACCCCGTCAAACGCTAGAATATGGCGGGGATGTCTCTCTTGTGGGTCACGGGTCTGGTAGGGTCGCACAGAAATCCCTCGGAATGGGAAAACGGGTCATTTTCGTGTTGCCACATTGCATACGAACCGCCTGAAACTTCCAGAGGCATTTGCAGCAGAAATGCATGTGCACTCAAAAAATTTGATATTTTTCACGGATAGACCCCGTCAAACGCTAGAAATTGGCAGGGATGTCTCTCTTGTGGGTCACGGGGCTGTTAGGGTCGCACAGAAATCCCTCGGAATGGGAAAACGGGTCATTTTCGTGTTGCCACATTGCATACGAACGGCATGAAACTTCCAGAGGCATTTGCAGCAGAAATGCATGTGCACAAAATTTTTTAAATATTTTTCACGGATAGACCCCGTCAAACGCTAGAATATGGCGGGGTTGTCTCTCTTGTGGGTCACGGGTCTGGTAGGGTCGCGCAGAAATCCCTCGGAATGGGAAAACGGGTCATTTTCGTGTTGCCACATTGCATACGAACGGCATGAAACTTCCAGAGGCATTTGCAGCAGAAATGCATGTGCACAAAATTTTTTAAATATTTTTCACGGATAGACCCCGTCAAACGCTAGAATATGGCGGGGTTGTCTCTCTTGTGGGTCACGGGTCTGGTAGGGTCGCGCAGAAATCCCTCGGAATGGGAAAACGGGTCATTTTCGTGTTGCCACATTGCATACGAACCGCCTGAAACTTCCAGAGGCATTTGCAGCAGAAATGCATGTGCACTCAAAAAAAATAATATTTTTCACGGATAGACCCCGTCAAACGCTAAAAATTGGTGGGGATGTCTCTGTTGTGGGTCACGGGACTGTTAGGGTCACACAGAAATCCCTCGGAATGGGAAAACGGGTCATTTCCGTGTTGCCACATTGCATACGAACGGCATGAAACTTCCAGAGGCATTTGCAGCAGAAATGCATGTGCACTCAAAAAAATTAATTTTTCACGGATAGACCCCGTCAAACGCTAGAAGTTGGCGGGGATGTCTCTCTTGTGGGTCACGGGGCTGTTAGTGTGGCACAGAAATCCCTCGGAATGGGAAAACGGTCATTTTCGTGTTGCCACATTGCATACGAACGGCATGAAACTTCCAGAATCATTTGCAGCAGAAATGCATGTGCACTAAATTTTTTAAATATTTTTCACGGATAGACCCCGTCAAACGCTAGAAATTGGCGGGGATGTCTCTCTTGTGGGTCACGGGGCTGTTAGGGTCGCACAGAAATCCCTCGGAATGGGAAAACGTGTCATTTTCGTGTTGCCACATTGCATACGAACGGCATGAAACTTGCAGAGGCATTTGCAGCAGAAATGCATGTGCACTCAAAAAATTTGATATTTTTCACGGATGGACCCCGTCAAACGCTAAAAATTGGTGGGGATGTCTCTCTTGTGGGTCACGGGGCTGTTAGGGTCGCACAGAAATCCCTCGGAATGGGAAAACGGGTCATTTTCGTGTTGCCACATTGCATACGAACGGCATGAAACTTGCAGATGCATTTGCAGCAGAAATGCATGTGCACTCAAAAAATTTGATATTTTTCACGGATAGACCCCGTCAAACGCTAGAAATTGGAAGGGATGTCTCTCTTGTGGGTCACGGGGCTGTTAGGGTCGCACAGAAATCCCTCGGAATGGGAAAACGGGTCATTTTCGTGTTGCCACATTGCATACGAACGGCATGAAACTTCCAGAGGCATTTGCAGCAGAAATGCATGTGCACTAAATTTTTTAAATATTTTTCACGGATAGACCCCGTCAAACGCTAGAATATGGCGGGGATGTCTCTCTTTTGGGTCACGGGTCTGGTAGGGTCGCACAGAAATCCCTCGGAATGGGAAAACGGGTCATTTTCGTGTTGCCACATTGCATACGAACCGCCTGAAACTTCCAGAGGCATTTGCAGCAGAAATGCATGTGCACTCAAAAAAATTAATATTTTTCATGGATAGACCCCGTCAAACGCTAAAAATTGGTGGGGATGTCTCTGTTGTGGGTCACGGGACTGTTAGGGTCGCACAGAAATCCCTCGGAATGGGAAAACGGGTCATTTTCGTGTTGCCACATTGCGTACGAATGGCATGAAACTTCCAGAGACATTTGCAGCAGAAATGTATGTGCACTCAAAAAATTGAATATTTTTCACGGTTAGACCCCGTCAAACGCTAGAAGTTGGCGGGGATGTCTCTCTTGTGGGTCACGGGGCTGTTAGTGTGGCACAGAAATCCCTCGGAATGGGAAAACGGGTCATTTCCGTGTTGCCACATTGCATACGAACCGCCTGAAACTTCCAGAGGCATTTGCAGCAGAAATGCATGTGCACTCAAAAAATTTGATATTTTTCACGGATAGACCCCGTCAAACGCTAGAAATTGGCAGGGATGTCTCTCTTGTGGGTCACGGGGCTGTTAGGGTCGCACAGAAATCCCTCGGAATGGGAAAACGGTCATTTTCGTGTTGCCACATTGCATACGAACGGCATGAAACTTCCAGAATCATTTGCAGCAGAAATGCATGTGGACTAAATTTTTTAAATATTTTTCACGGATAGACCCCGTCAAACGCTAGAAATTGGCGGGGATGTCTCTCTTGTGGGTCACGGGGCTGTTAGGGTCGCACAGAAATCCCTCGGAATGGGAAAACGTGTCATTTTCGTGTTGCCACATTGCATACGAACGTCATGAAACTTGCAGAGGCATTTGCAGCAGAAATGCATGTGCACTCAAAAAATTTGATATTTTTCACGGATGGACCGCGTCAAACGCTAAAAATTGGTGGGGATGTCTCTCTTGTGGGTCACGGGGCTGTTAGGGTCGCACAGAAATC
The DNA here is from genome assembly GCF_048934315.1 of Petromyzon marinus. Taxonomy (NCBI): domain Eukaryota; kingdom Metazoa; phylum Chordata; class Hyperoartia; order Petromyzontiformes; family Petromyzontidae; genus Petromyzon; species Petromyzon marinus. The sequence continues at coordinate 81,630 of NC_133726.1, forward strand.
CCTCGGAATGGGAAAACGGGTCATTTTCGTGTTGCCACATTGCATACGAACGGCATGAAACTTGCAGATGCATTTGCAGCAGAAATGCATGTGCACTCAAAAAATTTGATATTTTTCACAGATAGACCCCGTCAAACGCTAGAAATAGGAAGGGATGTCTCTCTTGTGGGTCACGGGGCTGTTAGGGTCGCACAGAAATCCCTCGGAATGGGAAAACGGGTCATTTTCGTGTTGCCACATTGCATACGAACGGCATGAAACTTCCAGAGGCATTTGCAGCAGAAATGCATGTGCACTAAATTTTTTAAATATTTTTCACGGATAGACCCCGTCAAACGCTAGAATATGGCGGGGATGTCTCTCTTGTGGGTCACGGGTCTGGTAGGGTCGCACAGAAATCCCTCGGAATGGGAAAACGGGTCATTTTCGTGTTGCCACATTGCATACGAACCGCCTGAAACTTCCAGAGGCATTTGCAGCAGAAATGCATGTGCATTCAAAAAAATTAATATTTTTCATGGATAGACCCCGTCAAACGCTAAAAATTGGTGGGGATGTCTCTGTTGTGCGTCACGGGACTGTTAGGGTCGCACAGAAATCCCTCGGAATGGGAAAACGGGTCATTTTCGTGTTGCCACATTGCGTACGAATGGCATGAAACTTCCAGAGACATTTGCAGCAGAAATGCATGTGCACTCAAAAAATTGAATATTTTTCACGGTTAGACCCCGTCAAACACTAGAAGTTGGCGGGGATGTCTCTCTTGTGGGTCACGGGGCTGTTAGTGTGGCACAGAAATCCCTCGGAATGGGAAAACGGGTCATTTCCGTGTTGCCACATTGCATACGAACGGCATGAAACTTCCAGAGGCATTTGCAGCAGAAATGCATGTGCACTCAAAAAAATTAATTTTTCACGGATAGACCCCGTCAAACGCTAGAAATTGGCGGGGATGTCTCTCTTGTGGGTCACGGGGCTGTTAGGGTCGCACAGAAATCCCTCGGAATGGGAAAACGTGTCATTTTCGTGTTGCCACATTGCATACGAACGGCATGAAACTTGCAGAGGCATTTGCAGCAGAAATGCATGTGCACTCAAAAATTTTTATATTTTTCACGGATAGACCCCGTCAAACGCTAAAAATTGGTGGGGATGTCTCTGTTGTGGGTCACGGGACTGTTAGGGTCACACAGAAATCCCTCGGAATGGGAAAACGGGTCATTTCCGTGTTGCCACATTGCATACGAACGGCATGAAACTTCCAGAGGCATTTGCAGCAGAAATGCATGTGCACTCAAAAAAATTAATTTTTCACGGATAGACCCCGTCAAACGCTAGAAGTTGGCGGGGATGTCTCTCTTGTGGGTCACGGGGCTGTTAGTGTGGCACAGAAATCCCTCGGAATGGGAAAACGGTCATTTTCGTGTTGCCACATTGCATACGAACGGCATGAAACTTCCAGAATCATTTGCAGCAGAAATGCATGTGCACTAAATTTTTTAAATATTTTTCACGGATAGACCCCGTCAAACGCTAGAAATTGGCGGGGATGTCTCTCTTGTGGGTCACGGGGCTGTTAGGGTCGCACAGAAATCCCTCGGAATGGGAAAACGTGTCATTTTCGTGTTGCCACATTGCATACGAACGGCATGAAACTTGCAGAGGCATTTGCAGCAGAAATGCATGTGCACTCAAAAAATTTGATATTTTTCACGGATGGACCCCGTCAAACGCTAAAAATTGGTGGGGATGTCTCTCTTGTGGGTCACGGGGCTGTTAGGGTCGCACAGAAATCCCTCGGAATGGGAAAACGGGTCATTTTCGTGTTGCCACATTGCATACGAACGGCATGAAACTTGCAGATGCATTTGCAGCAGAAATGCATGTGCACTCAAAAAAATTGATATTTTTCACGGATAGACCCCGTCAAACGCTAGAAATTGGAAGGGATGTCTCTCTTGTGGGTCACGGGGCTGTTAGGGTCGCACAGAAATCCCTCGGAATGGGAAAACGGGTCATTTTCGTGTTGCCACATTGCATACGAACGGCATGAAACTTCCAGAGGCATTTGCAGCAGAAATGCATGTGCACTAAATTTTTTAAATATTTTTCACGGATAGACCCCGTCAAACGCTAGAATATGGCGGGGATGTCTCTCTTTTGGGTCACGGGTCTGGTAGGGTCGCACAGAAATCCCTCGGAATGGGAAAACGGGTCATTTTCGTGTTGCCACATTGCATACGAACCGCCTGAAACTTCCAGAGGCATTTGCAGCAGAAATGCATGTGCACTCAAAAAAATTAATATTTTTCATGGATAGACCCCGTCAAACGCTAAAAATTGGTGGGGATGTCTCTGTTGTGGGTCACGGGACTGTTAGGGTCGCACAGAAATCCCTCGGAATGGGAAAACGGGTCATTTTCGTGTTGCCACATTGCGTACGAATGGCATGAAACTTCCAGAGACATTTGCAGCAGAAATGTATGTGCACTCAAAAAATTGAATATTTTTCACGGTTAGACCCCGTCAAACGCTAGAAGTTGGCGGGGATGTCTCTCTTGTGGGTCACGGGGCTGTTAGTGTGGCACAGAAATCCCTCGGAATGGGAAAACGGGTCATTTCCGTGTTGCCACATTGCATACGAACCGCCTGAAACTTCCAGAGGCATTTGCAGCAGAAATGCATGTGCACTCAAAAAATTTGATATTTTTCACGGATAGACCCCGTCAAACGCTAGAAATTGGCGGGGATGTCTCTCTTGTGGGTCACGGGGCTGTTAGGGTCGCACAGAAATCCCTCGGAATGGGAAAACGTGTCATTTTCGTGTTGCCACATTGCATACGAACGGCATGAAACTTGCAGAGGCATTTGCAGCAGAAATGCATGTGCACTCAAAAAATTTTATATTTTTCACGGATAGACCCCGTCAAACGCTAAAAATTGGTGGGGATGTCTCTGTTGTGGGTCACGGGACTGTTAGGGTCACACAGAAATCCCTCGGAATGGGAAAACGGGTCATTTCCGTGTTGCCACATTGCATACGAACGGCATGAAACTTCCAGAGGCATTTGCAGCAGAAATGCATGTGCACTCAAAAAAATTAATTTTTCACGGATAGACCCCGTCAAACGCTAGAAGTTGGCGGGGATGTCTCTCTTGTGGGTCACGGGGCTGTTAGTGTGGCACAGAAATCCCTCGGAATGGGAAAACGGTCATTTTCGTGTTGCCACATTGCATACGAACGGCATGAAACTTCCAGAATCATTTGCAGCAGAAATGCATGTGCACTAAATTTTTTAAATATTTTTCACGGATAGACCCCGTCAAACGCTAGAAATTGGCGGGGATGTCTCTCTTGTGGGTCACGGGGCTGTTAGGGTCGCACAGAAATCCCTCGGAATGGGAAAACGTGTCATTTTCGTGTTGCCACATTGCATACGAACGGCATGAAACTTGCAGAGGCATTTGCAGCAGAAATGCATGTGCACTCAAAAAATTTGATATTTTTCACGGATGGACCCCGTCAAACGCTAAAAATTGGTGGGGATGTCTCTCTTGTGGGTCACGGGGCTGTTAGGGTCGCACAGAAATCCCTCGGAATGGGAAAACGGGTCATTTTCGTGTTGCCACATTGCATACGAACGGCATGAAACTTGCAGATGCATTTGCAGCAGAAATGCATGTGCACTCAAAAAAATTGATATTTTTCACGGATAGACCCCGTCAAACGCTAGAAATTGGAAGGGATGTCTCTCTTGTGGGTCACGGGGCTGTTAGGGTCGCACAGAAATCCCTCGGAATGGGAAAACGGGTCATTTTCGTGTTGCCACATTGCATACGAACGGCATGAAACTTCCAGAGGCATTTGCAGCAGAAATGCATGTGCACTAAATTTTTTAAATATTTTTCACGGATAGACCCCGTCAAACGCTAGAATATGGCGGGGATGTCTCTCTTTTGGGTCACGGGGCTGTTAGTGTGGCACAGAAATCCCTCGGAATGGGAAAACGGGTCATTTTCGTGTTGCCACATTGCATACGAACCGCCTGAAACTTCCAGAGGCATTTGCAGCAGAAATGCATGTGCACTCAAAAAATTTGATATTTTTCACGGATAGACCCCGTCAAACGCTAGAAATTGGCAGGGATGTCTCTCTTGTGGGTCACGGGGCTGTTAGGGTCGCACAGAAATCCCTCGGAATGGGAAAACGGTCATTTTCGTGTTGCCACATTGCATACGAACGGCATGAAACTTCCAGAATCATTTGCAGCAGAAATGCATGTGGACTAAATTTTTTAAATATTTTTCACGGATAGACCCCGTCAAACGCTAGAAATTGGCGGGGATGTCTCTCTTGTGGGTCACGGGGCTGTTAGGGTCGCACAGAAATCCCTCGGAATGGGAAAACGTGTCATTTTCGTGTTGCCACATTGCATACGAACGTCATGAAACTTGCAGAGGCATTTGCAGCAGAAATGCATGTGCACTCAAAAAATTTGATATTTTTCACGGATGGACCGCGTCAAACGCTAAAAATTGGTGGGGATGTCTCTCTTGTGGGTCACGGGGCTGTTAGGGTCGCACAGAAATCCCTCGGAATGGGAAAACGGGTCATTTTCGTGTTGCCACATTGCATACGAACGGCATGAAACTTGCAGATGCATTTGCAGCAGAAATGCATGTGCACTCAAAAAATTTGATATTTTTCACGGATAGACCCCGTCAAACGCTAGAAATTGGAAGGGATGTCTCTCTTGTGGGTCACGGGGCTGTTAGGGTCGCACAGAAATCCCTCGGAATGGGAAAACGGGTCATTTTCGTGTTGCCACATTGCATACGAACGGCATGAAACTTCCAGAGGCATTTGCAGCAGAAATGCATGTGCACTAAATTTTTTAAATATTTTTCACGGATAGACCCCGTCAAACGCTAGAATATGGCGGGGATGTCTCTCTTGTGGGTCACGGGTCTGGTAGGGTCGCACAGAAATCCCTCGGAATGGGAAAACGGGTCATTTTCGTGTTGCCACATTGCATACGAACCGCCTGAAACTTCCAGAGGCATTTGCAGCAGAAATGCATGTGCACTCAAAAAAATTAATATTTTTCATGGATAGACCCCGTCAAACGCTAAAAATTGGTGGGGATGTCTCTGTTGTGCGTCACGGGACTGTTAGGGTCGCACAGAAATCCCTCGGAATGGGAAAACGGGTCATTTTCGTGTTGCCACATTGCGTACGAATGGCATGAAACTTCCAGAGACATTTGCAGCAGAAATGCATGTGCACTCAAAAAATTGAATATTTTTCACGGTTAGACCCCGTCAAACGCTAGAAGTTGGCGGGGATGTCTCTCTTGTGGGTCACGGGGCTGTTAGTGTGGCACAGAAATCCCTCGGAATGGGAAAACGGGTCATTTCCGTGTTGCCACATTGCATACGAACGGCATGAAACTTCCAGAGGCATTTGCAGCAGAAATGCATGTGCACTCAAAAAAATTAATTTTTCACGGATAGACCCCGTCAAACGCTAGAAATTGGCGGGGATGTCTCTCTTGTGGGTCACGGGGCTGTTAGGGTCGCACAGAAATCCCTCGGAATGGGAAAACGTGTCATTTTCGTGTTGCCACATTGCATACGAACGGCATGAAACTTGCAGAGGCATTTGCAGCAGAAATGCATGTGCACTCAAAAAATTTGATATTTTTCACGGATAGACCCCGTCAAACGCTAAAAATTGGTGGGGATGTCTCTCTTGTGGGTCACGGGGCTGTTAGGGTCGCACAGAAATCCCTCGGAATGGGAAAACGGGTCATTTTCGTGTTGCCACATTGCATACGAACGGCATGAAACTTCCAGAGGCATTTGCAGCAGAAATGCATGTGCACAAAATTTTTTAAATATTTTTCACGGATAGACCCTGTCAAATGCTAGAATATGGCGGGGATGTCTCTCTTGTGGGTCACGGGTCTGGTAGGGTCGCACAGAAATCCCTCGGAATGGGAAAACGGGTCATTTTCGTGTTGCCACATTGCATACGAACCGCCTGAAACTTCCAGAGGCATTTGCAGCAGAAATGCATGTGCACTCAAAAAATTTGATATTTTTCATGGATAGACCCCGTCAAACGCTAGAAATTGGCAGGGATGTCTCTCTTGTGGGTCACGGGGCTGTTAGGGTCGCACAGAAATCCCTCGGAATGGGAAAACGGGTCATTTTCGTGTTGCCACATTGCATACGAACGGCATGAAACTTCCAGAGGCATTTGCAGCAGAAATGCATGTGCACAAATTTTTTTAAATATTTTTCACGGATAGACCCCGTCAAACGCTAGAATATGGCGGGGATGTCTCTCTTGTGGGTCACGGGTCTGGTAGGGTCGCACAGAAATCCCTCGGAATGGGAAAACGGGTCATTTTCGTGTTGCCACATTGCATACGAACCGCCTGAAACTTCCAGAGGCATTTGCAGCAGAAATGCATGTGCACTCAAAAAATTTGATATTTTTCACGGATAGACCCCGTCAAACGCTAGAAATTGGCAGGGATGTCTCTCTTGTGGGTCACGGGGCTGTTAGGGTCGCACAGAAATCCCTCGGAATGGGAAAACGGGTCATTTTCGTGTTGCCACATTGCATACGAACGGCATGAAACTTCCAGAGGCATTTGCAGCAGAAATGCATGTGCACAAAATTTTTTAAATATTTTTCACGGATAGACCCCGTCAAATGCTAGAATATGGCGGGGATGTCTCTCTTGTGGGTCACGGGTCTGGTAGGGTCGCACAGAAATCCCTCGGAATGGGAAAACGGGTCATTTTCGTGTTGCCACATTGCATACGAACCGCCTGAAACTTCCAGAGGCATTTGCAGCAGAAATGCATGTGCACTCAAAAAATTTGATATTTTTCACGGATAGACCCCGTCAAACGCTAGAAATTGGCAGGGATGTCTCTCTTGTGGGTCACGGGGCTGTTAGGGTCGCACAGAAATCCCTCGGAATGGGAAAACGGGTCATTTTCGTGTTGCCACATTGCATACGAACGGCATGAAACTTCCAGAGGCATTTGCAGCAGAAATGCATGTGCACAAAATTTTTTAAATATTTTTCACGGATAGACCCCGTCAAACGCTAGAATATGGCGGGGATGTCTCTCTTGTGGGTCACGGGTCTGGTAGGGTCGCACAGAAATCCCTCGGAATGGGAAAACGGGTCATTTTCGTGTTGCCACATTGCATACGAACCGCCTGAAACTTCCAGAGGCATTTGCAGCAGAAATGCATGTGCACTCAAAAAATTTGATATTTTTCACGGATAGACCCCGTAAACGCTAGAAATTGGCAGGGATGTCTCTCTTGTGGGTCACGGGGCTGTTAGGGTCGCACATAAATCCCTCGGAATGGGAAAACGGGTCATTTTCGTGTTGCCACATTGCATACGAACGGCATGAAACTTCCAGAGGCATTTGCAGCAGAAATGCATGTGCACAAAATTTTTTAAATATTTTTCACGGATAGACCCCGTCAAACGCTAGAATATGGCGGGGTTGTCTCTCTTGTGGGTCACGGGTCTGGTAGGGTCGCGCAGAAATCCCTCGGAATGGGAAAACGGGTCATTTTCGTGTTGCCACATTGCATACGAACCGCCTGAAACTTCCAGAGGCATTTGCAGCAGAAATGCATGTGCACTCAAAAAAATTAATTTTTCACGGATAGACCCCGTCAAACGCTAGAAGTTGGCGGGGATGTCTCTCTTGTGGGTCACGGGGCTGTTAGTGTGGCACAGAAATCCCTCGGAATGGGAAAACGGTCATTTTCGTGTTGCCACATTGCATACGAACGGCATGAAACTTCCAGAATCATTTGCAGCAGAAATGCATGTGCACTAAATTTTTTAAATATTTTTCACGGATAGACCCCGTCAAACGCTAGAAATTGGCGGGGATGTCTCTCTTGTGGGTCACGGGGCTGTTAGGGTCGCACAGAAATCCCTCGGAATGGGAAAACGTGTCATTTTCGTGTTGCCACATTGCATACGAACGGCATGAAACTTGCAGAGGCATTTGCAGCAGAAATGCATGTGCACTCAAAAAATTTGATATTTTTCACGGATGGACCCCGTCAAACGCTAAAAATTGGTGGGGATGTCTCTCTTGTGGGTCACGGGGCTGTTAGGGTCGCACAGAAATCCCTCGGAATGGGAAAACGGGTCATTTTCGTGTTGCCACATTGCATACGAACGGCATGAAACTTGCAGATGCATTTGCAGCAGAAATGCATGTGCACTCAAAAAATTTGATATTTTTCACGGATAGACCCCGTCAAACGCTAGAAATTGGAAGGGATGTCTCTCTTGTGGGTCACGGGGCTGTTAGGGTCGCACAGAAATCCCTCGGAATGGGAAAACGGGTCATTTTCGTGTTGCCACATTGCATACGAACGGCATGAAACTTCCAGAGGCATTTGCAGCAGAAATGCATGTGCACTAAATTTTTTAAATATTTTTCACGGATAGACCCCGTCAAACGCTAGAATATGGCGGGGATGTCTCTCTTTTGGGTCACGGGTCTGGTAGGGTCGCACAGAAATCCCTCGGAATGGGAAAACGGGTCATTTTCGTGTTGCCACATTGCATATGAACCGCCTGAAACTTCCAGAGGCATTTGCAGCAGAAATGCATGTGCACTCAAAAAAATTAATATTTTTCATGGATAGACCCCGTCAAACGCTAAAAATTGGTGGGGATGTCTCTGTTGTGGGTCACGGGACTGTTAGGGTCGCACAGAAATCCCTCGGAATGGGAAAACGGGTCATTTTCGTGTTGCCACATTGCGTACGAATGGCATGAAACTTCCAGAGACATTTGCAGCAGAAATGTATGTGCACTCAAAAAATTGAATATTTTTCACGGTTAGACCCCGTCAAACGCTAGAAGTTGGCGGGGATGTCTCTCTTGTGGGTCACGGGGCTGTTAGTGTGGCACAGAAATCCCTCGGAATGGGAAAACGGGTCATTTCCGTGTTGCCACATTGCATACGAACCGCCTGAAACTTCCAGAGGCATTTGCAGCAGAAATGCATGTGCACTCAAAAAATTTGATATTTTTCACGGATAGACCCCGTCAAACGCTAGAAATTGGCAGGGATGTCTCTCTTGTGGGTCACGGGGCTGTTAGGGTCGCACAGAAATCCCTCGGAATGGGAAAACGGTCATTTTCGTGTTGCCACATTGCATACGAACGGCATGAAACTTCCAGAATCATTTGCAGCAGAAATGCATGTGGACTAAATTTTTTAAATATTTTTCACGGATAGACCCCGTCAAACGCTAGAAATTGGCGGGGATGTCTCTCTTGTGGGTCACGGGGCTGTTAGGGTCGCACAGAAATCCCTCGGAATGGGAAAACGTGTCATTTTCGTGTTGCCACATTGCATACGAACGTCATGAAACTTGCAGAGGCATTTGCAGCAGAAATGCATGTGCACTCAAAAAATTTGATATTTTTCACGGATGGACCGCGTCAAACGCTAAAAATTGGTGGGGATGTCTCTCTTGTGGGTCACGGGGCTGTTAGGGTCGCACAGAAATCCCTCGGAATGGGAAAACGGGTCATTTTCGTGTTGCCACATTGCATACGAACGGCATGAAACTTGCAGATGCATTTGCAGCAGAAATGCATGTGCACTCAAAAAATTTGATATTTTTCACGGATAGACCCCGTCAAACGCTAGAAATTGGAAGGGATGTCTCTCTTGTGGGTCACGGGGCTGTTAGGGTCGCACAGAAATCCCTCGGAATGGGAAAACGGGTCATTTTCGTGTTGCCACATTGCATACGAACGGCATGAAACTTCCAGAGGCATTTGCAGCAGAAATGCATGTGCACTAAATTTTTTAAATATTTTTCACGGATAGACCCCGTCAAACGCTAGAATATGGCGGGGATGTCTCTCTTGTGGGTCACGGGTCTGGTAGGGTCGCACAGAAATCCCTCGGAATGGGAAAACGGGTCATTTTCGTGTTGCCACATTGCATACGAACCGCCTGAAACTTCCAGAGGCATTTGCAGCAGAAATGCATGTGCACTCAAAAAAATTAATATTTTTCATGGATAGACCTCGTCAAACGCTAAAAATTGGTGGGGATGTCTCTGTTGTGCGTCACGGGACTGTTAGGGTCGCACAGAAATCCCTCGGAATGGGAAAACGGGTCATTTTCGTGTTGCCACATTGCGTACGAATGGCATGAAACTTCCAGAGACATTTGCAGCAGAAATGCATGTGCACTCAAAAAATTGAATATTTTTCACGGTTAGACCCCGTCAAACGCTAGAAGTTGGCGGGGATGTCTCTCTTGTGGGTCACGGGGCTGTTAGTGTGGCACAGAAATCCCTCGGAATGGGAAAACGGGTCATTTCCGTGTTGCCACATTGCATACGAACGGCATGAAACTTCCAGAGGCATTTGCAGCAGAAATGCATGTGCACTCAAAAAAATTAATTTTTCACGGATAGACCCCGTCAAACGCTAGAAATTGGCGGGGATGTCTCTCTTGTGGGTCACGGGGCTGTTAGGGTCGCACAGAAATCCCTCGGAATGGGAAAACGTGTCATTTTCGTGTTGCCACATTGCATACGAACGGCATGAAACTTGCAGAGGCATTTGCAGCAGAAATGCATGTGCACTCAAAAAATTTGATATTTTTCACGGATAGACCCCGTCAAACGCTAAAAATTGGTGGGGATGTCTCTCTTGTGGGTCACGGGACTGTTAGGGTCGCACAGAAATCCCTCGGAATGGGAAAACGGGTCATTTTCGTGTTGCCACATTGCATACGAACGGCATGAAACTTCCAGAGGCATTTGCAGCAGAAATGCATGTGCACAAAATTTTTTAAATATTTTTCACGGATAGACCCTGTCAAATGCTAGAATATGGCGGGGATGTCTCTCTTGTGGGTCACGGGTCTGGTAGGGTCGCACAGAAATCCCTCGGAATGGGAAAACGGGTCATTTTCGTGTTGCCACATTGCATACGAACCGCCTGAAACTTCCAGAGGCATTTGCAGCAGAAATGCATGTGCACTCAAAAAATTTGATATTTTTCACGGATAGACCCCGTCAAACGCTAGAAATTGGCAGGGATGTCTCTCTTGTGGGTCACGGGGCTGTTAGGGTCGCACAGAAATCCCTCGGAATGGGAAAACGGGTCATTTTCGTGTTGCCACATTGCATACGAACGGCATGAAACTTCCAGAGGCATTTGCAGCAGAAATGCATGTGCACAAAATTTTTAAAATATTTTTCACGGATAGACCCCGTCAAACGCTAGAATATGGCGGGGATGTCTCTCTTGTGGGTCACGGGTCTGGTAGGGTCGCACAGAAATCCCTCGGAATGGGAAAACGGGTCATTTTCGTGTTGCCACATTGCATACGAACCGCCTGAAACTTCCAGAGGCATTTGCAGCAGAAATGCATGTGCACTCAAAAAATTTGATATTTTTCACGGATAGACCCCGTCAAACGCTAGAAATTGGCAGGGATGTCTCTCTTGTGGGTCACGGGGCTGTTAGGGTCGCACAGAAATCCCTCGGAATGGGAAAACGGGTCATTTTCGTGTTGCCACATTGCATACGAACGGCATGAAACTTCCAGAGGCATTTGCAGCAGAAATGCATGTGCACAAAATTTTTTAAATATTTTTCACGGATAGACCCCGTCAAACGCTAGAATATGGCGGGGTTGTCTCTCTTGTGGGTCACGGGTCTGGTAGGGTCGCGCAGAAATCCCTCGGAATGGGAAAACGGGTCATTTTCGTGTTGCCACATTGCATACGAACCGCCTGAAACTTCCAGAGGCATTTGCAGCAGAAATGCATGTGCACTCAAAAAAAATAATATTTTTCACGGATAGACCCCGTCAAACGCTAAAAATTGGTGGGGATGTCTCTGTTGTGGGTCACGGGACTGTTAGGGTCACACAGAAATCCCTCGGAATGGGAAAACGGGTCATTTCCGTGTTGCCACATTGCATACGAACGGCATGAAACTTCCAGAGGCATTTGCAGCAGAAATGCATGTGCACTCAAAAAAATTAATTTTTCACCGATAGACCCCGTCAAACGCTAAAAATTGGCGGGGATGTCTCTATTGTGGGTCACGGGGCTGTTAGGGTCGCACAGAAATCCCTCGGAATGGGAAAACGGTCATTTTCGTGTTGCCACATTGCATACGAACGGCATGAAACTTCCAGAATCATTTGCAGCAGAAATGCATGTACACTAAATTTTCTCAATATTTTTCACGGATAGACCCCGTCAAACGCTAAAAATTGGTGGGGATGTCTCTCTTGTGGGTCACGGGGCTGTTAGGGTCGCACAGAAATCCCTCGGAATGGGAAAACGTGTCATTTTCGTGTTGCCACATTGCATACGAACGGCATGAAACTTGCAGAGGCATTTGCAGCAGAAATGCATGTGCACTCAAAAAATTTGATATTTTTCACGGATGGACCCCGTCAAACGCTAAAAATTGGTGGGGATGTCTCTCTTGTGGGTCACGGGGCTGTTAGGGTCGCACAGAAATCCCTCGGAATGGGAAAACGGGTCATTTTCGTGTTGCCACATTGCATACGAACGGCATGAAACTTGCAGATGCATTTGCAGCAGAAATGCATGTGCACTCAAAAAATTTGATATTTTTCACGGAGAGACCCCGTCAAACGCTAGAAATTGGAAGGGATGTCTCTCTTGTGGGTCACGGGGCTGTTAGGGTCGCACAGAAATCCCTCGGAATGGGAAAACGGGTCATTTTCGTGTTGCCACATTGCATACGAACGGCATGAAACTTCCAGAGGCATTTGCAGCAGAAATGCATGTGCACTAAATTTTTTAAATATTTTTCACGGATAGACCCCGTCAAACGCTAGAATATGGCGGGGATGTCTCTCTTTTGGGTCACGGGTCTGGTAGGGTCGCACAGAAATCCCTCGGAATGGGAAAACGGGTCATTTTCGTCTTGCCACATTGCATACGAACCGCCTGAAACTTCCAGAGGCATTTGCAGCAGAAATGCATGTGCACTCAAAAAAATTAATATTTTTCATGGATAGACCCCGTCAAACGCTAAAAATTGGTGGGGATGTCTCTGTTGTGGGTCACGGGACTGTTAGGGTCGCACAGAAATCCCTCGGAATGGGAAAACGGGTCATTTTCGTGTTGCCACATTGCGTACGAATGGCATGAAACTTCCAGAGACATTTGCAGCAGAAATGTATGTGCACTCAAAAAATTGAATATTTTTCACGGTTAGACCCCGTCAAACGCTAGAAGTTGGCGGGGATGTCTCTCTTGTGGGTCACGGGGCTGTTAGTGTGGCACAGAAATCCCTCGGAATGGGAAAACGGGTCATTTCCGTGTTGCCACATTGCATACGAACCGCCTGAAACTTCCAGAGGCATTTGCAGCAGAAATGCATGTGCACTCAAAAAATTTGATATTTTTCACGGATAGACCCCGTCAAACGCTAGAAATTGGCAGGGATGTCTCTCTTGTGGGTCACGGGGCTGTTAGGGTCGCACAGAAATCCCTCGGAATGGGAAAACGGTCATTTTCGTGTTGCCACATTGCATACGAACGGCATGAAACTTCCAGAATCATTTGCAGCAGAAATGCATGTGGACTAAATTTTTTAAATATTTTTCACGGATAGACCCCGTCAAACGCTAGAAATTGGCGGGGATGTCTCTCTTGTGGGTCACGGGGCTGTTAGGGTCGCACAGAAATCCCTCGGAATGGGAAAACGTGTCATTTTCGTGTTGCCACATTGCATACGAACGTCATGAAACTTGCAGAGGCATTTGCAGCAGAAATGCATGTGCACTCAAAAAATTTGATATTTTTCACGGATGGACCGCGTCAAACGCTAAAAATTGGTGGGGATGTCTCTCTTGTGGGTCACGGGGCTGTTAGGGTCGCACAGAAATCCCTCGGAAATGGAAAAACGGGTCATTTTCGTGTTGCCACATTGCATACGAACGGCATGAAACTTGCAGATGCATTTGCAGCAGAAATGCATGTGCACTCAAAAAATTTGATATTTTTCACGGATAGACCCCGTCAAACGCTAGAAATTGGAAGGGATGTCTCTCTTGTGGGTCACGGGGCTGTTAGGGTCGCACAGAAATCCCTCGGAATGGGAAAACGGGTCATTTTCGTGTTGCCACATTGCATACGAACGGCATGAAACTTCCAGAGGCATTTGCAGCAGAAATGCATGTGCACTAAATTTTTTAAATATTTTTCACGGATAGACCCCGTCAAACGCTAGAATATGGCGGGGATGTCTCTCTTGTGGGTCACGGGTCTGGTAGGGTCGCACAGAAATCCCTCGGAATGGGAAAACGGGTCATTTTCGTGTTGCCACATTGCATACGAACCGCCTGAAACTTCCAGAGGCATTTGCAGCAGAAATGCATGTGCACTCAAAAAAATTAATATTTTTCATGGATAGACCCCGTCAAACGCTAAAAATTGGTGGGGATGTCTCTGTTGTGCGTCACGGGACTGTTAGGGTCGCACAGAAATCCCTCGGAATGGGAAAACGGGTCATTTTCGTGTTGCCACATTGCGTACGAATGGCATGAAACTTCCAGAGACATTTGCAGCAGAAATGCATGTGCACTCAAAAAATTGAATATTTTTCACGGTTAGACCCCGTCAAATGCTAGAAGTTGGCGGGGATGTCTCTCTTGTGGGTCACGGGGCTGTTAGTGTGGCACAGAAATCCCTCGGAATGGGAAAACGGGTCATTTCCGTGTTGCCACATTGCATACGAACGGCATGAAACTTCCAGAGGCATTTGCAGCAGAAATGCATGTGCACTCAAAAAAATTAATTTTTCACGGATAGACCCCGTCAAACGCTAGAAATTGGCGGGGATGTCTCTCTTGTGGGTCACGGGGCTGTTAGGGTCGCACAGAAATCCCTCGGAATGGGAAAACGTGTCATTTTCGTGTTGCCACATTGCATATGAACGGCATGAAACTTGCAGAGGCATTTGCAGCAGAAATGCATGTGCACTCAAAAAATTTGATATTTTTCACGGATAGACCCCGTCAAACGCTAAAAATTGGTGGGGATGTCTCTCTTGTGGGTCACGGGGCTGTTAGGGTCGCACAGAAATCCCTCGGAATGGGAAAACGGGTCATTTTCGTGTTGCCACATTGCATACGAACGGCATAAAACTTCCAGAGGCATTTGCAGCAGAAATGCATGTGCACAAAATTTTTTAAATATTTTTCACGGATAGACCCTGTCAAATGCTAGAATATGGCGGGGATGTCTCTCTTGTGGGTCACGGGTCTGGTAGGGTCGCACAGAAATCCCTCGGAATGGGAAAACGGGTCATTTTCGTGTTGCCACATTGCATACGAACCGCCTGAAACTTCCAGAGGCATTTGCAGCAGAAATGCATGTGCACTCAAAAAATTTGATATTTTTCACGGATAGACCCCGTCAAACGCTAGAAATTGGCAGGGATGTCTCTCTTGTGGGTCACGGGGCTGTTAGGGTCGCACAGAAATCCCTCGGAATGGGAAAACGGGTCATTTTCGTGTTGCCACATTGCATACGAACGGCATGAAACTTCCACAGGCATTTGCAGCAGAAATGCATGTGCACAAAATTTTTTAAATATTTTTCACGGATAGACCCCGTCAAACGCTAGAATATGGCGGGGTTGTCTCTCTTGTGGGTCACGGGTCTGGTAGGGTCGCGCAGAAATCCCTCGGAATGGGAAAACGGGTCATTTTCGTGTTGCCACATTGCATACGAACCGCCTGAAACTTCCAGAGGCATTTGCAGCAGAAATGCATGTGCACTCAAAAAAAATAATATTTTTCACGGATAGACCCCGTCAAACGCTAAAAATTGGTGGGGATGTCTCTGTTGTGGGTCACGGGACTGTTAGGGTCACACAGAAATCCCTCGGAATGGGAAAACGGGTCATTTTCGTGTTGCCACATTGCATACGAACCGCCTGAAACTTCCAGAGGCATTTGCAGCAGAAATGCATGTGCACTCAAAAAATTTGATATTTTTCACGGATAGACCCCGTCAAACGCTAGAAATTGGCAGGGATGTCTCTCTTGTGGGTCACGGGGCTGTTAGGGTCGCACAGAAATCCCTCGGAATGGGAAAACGGGTCATTTTCGTGTTGCCACATTGCATACGAACGGCATGAAACTTCCAGAGGCATTTGCAGCAGAAATGCATGTGCACAAAATTTTTAAAATATTTTTCACGGATAGACCCCGTCAAACGCTAGAATATGGCGGGGATGTCTCTCTTGTGGGTCACGGGTCTGGTAGGGTCGCACAGAAATCCCTCGGAATGGGAAAACGGGTCATTTTCGTGTTGCCACATTGCATACGAACCGCCTGAAACTTCCAGAGGCATTTGCAGCAGAAATGCATGTGCACTCAAAAAATTTGATATTTTTCACGGATAGACCCCGTCAAACGCTAGAAATTGGCAGGGATGTCTCTCTTGTGGGTCACGGGGCTGTTAGGGTCGCACAGAAATCCCTCGGAATGGGAAAACGGGTCATTTTCGTGTTGCCACATTGCATACGAACGGCATGAAACTTCCACAGGCATTTGCAGCAGAAATGCATGTGCACAAAATTTTTTAAATATTTTTCACGGATAGACCCCGTCAAACGCTAGAATATGGCGGGGTTGTCTCTCTTGTGGGTCACGGGTCTGGTAGGGTCGCGCAGAAATCCCTCGGAATGGGAAAACGGGTCATTTTCGTGTTGCCACATTGCATACGAACCGCCTGAAACTTCCAGAGGCATTTGCAGCAGAAATGCATGTGCACTCAAAAAAAATAATATTTTTCACGGATAGACCCCGTCAAACGCTAAAAATTGGTGGGGATGTCTCTGTTGTGGGTCACGGGACTGTTAGGGTCACACAGAAATCCCTCGGAATGGGAAAACGGGTCATTTCCGTGTTGCCACATTGCATACGAACGGCATGAAACTTCCAGAGGCATTTGCAGCAGAAATGCATGTGCACTCAAAAAAATTATTTTTTCACGGATAGACCCCGTCAAACGCTAAAAATTGGCGGGGATGTCTCTATTGTGGGTCACGGGGCTGTTAGGGTCGCACAGAAATCCCTCGGAATGGGAAAACGGTCATTTTCGTGTTGCCACATTGCATACGAACGGCATGAAACTTCCAGAATCATTTGCAGCAGAAATGCATGTACACTAAATTTTTTCAATATTTTTCACGGATAGACCCCGTCAAACGCTAGAAATTGGCGGGGATGTCTCTCTTGTGGGTCACGGGGCTGTTAGGGTCGCACAGAAATCCCTCGGAATGGGAAAACGTGTCATTTTCGTGTTGCCACATTGCATACGAACGGCATGAAACTTGCAGAGGCATTTGCAGCAGAAATGCATGTGCACTCAAAAAATTTGATATTTTTCACGGATGGACCCCGTCAAACACTAAAAATTGGTGGGGATGTCTCTCTTGTGGGTCACGGGGCTGTTAGGGTCGCACAGAAATCCCTCGGAATGGGAAAACGGGTCATTTTCGTGTTGCCACATTGCATACGAACGGCATGAAACTTGCAGATGCATTTGCAGCAGAAATGCATGTGCACTCAAAAAATTTGATATTTTTCACGGATAGACCCCGTCAAACGCTAGAAATTGGCAGGGATGTCTCTCTTGTGGGTCACGGGGCTGTTAGGGTCGCACAGAAATCCCTCGGAATGGGAAAACGGGTCATTTTCGTGTTGCCACATTGCATACGAACGGCATGAAACTTCCAGAGGCATTTGCAGCAGAAATGCATGTGCACTAAATTTTTTAAATATTTTTCACGGATAGACCCCGTCAAACGCTAGAATATGGCGGGGATGTCTCTCTTTTCGGTCACGGGTCTGGTAGGGTCGCACAGAAATCCCTCGGAATGGGAAAACGGGTCATTTTCGTGTTGCCACATTGCATACGAACCGCCTGAAACTTCCAGAGGCATTTGCAGCAGAAATGCATGTGCACTCAAAAAAATTAATATTTTTCACGGATAGACCCCGTCAAACGCTAAAAATTGGTGGGGATGTCTCTGTTGTGGGTCACGGGACTGTTAGGGTCGCACAGAAATCCCTCGGAATGGGAAAACGGGTCATTTTCGTGTTGCCACATTGCGTACGAATGGCATGAAACTTCCAGAGACATTTGCAGCAGAAATGCATGTGCACTCAAAAAATTGAATATTTTTCACGGTTAAACCCCGTCAAACGCTAGAAGTTGGCGGGGTTGTCTCTCTTGTGGGTCACGGGGCTGTTAGTGTGGCACAGAAATCCCTCGGAATGGGAAAACGGGTCATTTCCGTGTTGCCACATTGCATACGAACGGCATGAAACTTCCAGAGGCATTTGCAGCAGAAATGCATGTGCACTCAAAAAAAATAATTTTTCACGGATAGACCCCGTCAAACGCTAAAAATTGGCGGGGATGTCTCTCTTGTGGGTCACGGGGCTGTTAGGGTCGCACAGAAATCCCTCGGAATGGGTAAACGGTCATTTTCGTGTTGCCACATTGCATACGAACGGCATGAAACTTCCAGAATCATTTGCAGCAGAAATGCATGTGCACTAAATTTTTTAAATATTTTTCACGGATAGACCCCGTCAAACGCTAGAAATTGGCGGGGATGTCTCTCTTGTGGGTCACGGGGCTGTTAGGGTCGCACAGAAATCCCTCGGAATGGGAAAACGTGTCATTTTCGTGTTGCCACATTGCATACGAACGGCATGAAACTTGCAGAGGCATTTGCAGCAGAAATGCATGTGCACTCAAAAAATTTGATCTTTTTCACGGATGGACCCCGTCAAACGCTAAAAATTGGTGGGGATGTCTCTCTTGTGGGTCACGGGGCTATTAGGGTCGCACAGAAATCCCTCGGAATGGAAAAACGGGTCATTTTCGTGTTGCAACATTGCATACGAACGGCATGAAACTTGCAGATGCATTTGCAGCAGAAATGCATGTGCACTCAAAAAATTTGATATTTTTCACGTATAGACCCCGTCAAACGCTAGAAATTGGCAGGGATGTCTCTCTTGTGGGTCACGGGGCTGTTAGGGTCGCACAGAAATCCCTCGGAATGGGTAAACGGTCATTTTCGTGTCGCCACATTGCATACGAACGGCATGAAACTTCCAGAATCATTTGCAGCAGAAATGCATGTGCACTAAATTTTTTAAATATTTTTCACGGATAGACCCCGTCAAACGCTAGAAATTGGCGGGGATGTCTCTCTTGTGGGTCACGGGGCTGTTAGGGTCGCACAGAAATCCCTCGGAATTGTTAAACGTGTCATTTTCGTGTTGCCACATTGCATACGAACGGCATGAAACTTGCAGAGGCATTTGCAGCAGAAATGCATGTGCACTCAAAAAATTTGATCTTTTTCACGGATGGACCCCGTCAAACGCTAAAAATTGGTGGGGATGTCTCTCTTGTGGGTCACGGGGCTGTTAGGGTCGCACAGAAATCCCTCGGAATGAGAAAACGGGTCATTTTCGTGTTGCCACATTGCATGCGAACGGCATGAAACTTGCAGATGCATTTGCAGCAGAAATGCATGTGCACTCAAAAAATTTGATATTTTTCACGGATAGACCCCGTCAAACGCTAGAAATTGGCAGGGATATCTCTCTTGTGGGTCACGGGGCTGGTAGGGTCGCACAGAAATCCCTCGGAATGGGAAAACGGGTCATTTTCGTGTTGCCACATTGCATACGAACGGCATGAAACTTCCAGAGGCATTTGCAGCAGAAATGCATGTGCACTAAATTTTTTAAATATTTTTCACGGTTAGACCCCGTCAAACGCTAGAATATGGCGGGGATGTCTCTCTTTTGGGTCACGGGTCTGGTAGGGTCGCACAGAAATCCCTCGGAATGGGAAAACGGGTCATTTTCGTGTTGCCACATTGCATACGAACCGCCTGAAACTTCCAGAGGCATTTGCAGCAGAAATGCATGTGCACTCAAAAAAATTAATATTTTTCACGGATAGACCCCGTCAAACGCTAAAAATTGGTGGGGATGTCTCTGTTGTGGGTCACGGGACTGTTAGGGTCGCACAGAAATCCCTCGGAATGGGAAAACGGGTCATTTTCGTGTTGCCACATTGCGTACGAATGGCATGAAACTTCCAGAGACATTTGCAGCAGAAATGCATGTGCACTCAAAAAATTGAAGATTTTTCACGGTTAGACCCCGTCAAACGCTAGAAGTTGGCGGGGATGTCTCTCTTGTGGGTCACGGGGCTGTTAGTGTGGCACAGAAATCCCTCGGAATGGGAAAACGGGTCATTTCCGTGTTGCCACATTGCATACGAACGGCATGAAACTTCCAGAGGCATTTGCAGCAGAAATGCATGTGCACTCAAAAAAAATAATTTTTCACGGATAGACCCCGTCAAACGCTAAAAATTGGCGGGGATGTCTCTCTTGTGGGTCACGGGGCTGTTAGGGTCGCACAGAAATCCCTCGGAATGGGTAAACGGTCATTTTCGTGTTGCCACATTGCATACGAACGGCATGAAACTTCCAGAATCATTTGCAGCAGAAATGCATGTGCACTAAATTTTTTTAATATTTTTCACGGATAGACCCCGTCAAACGCTAGAAATTGGCGGGGATGTCTCTCTTGTGGGTCACGGGGCTGTTAGGGTCGCACAGAAATCCCTCGGAATGGGAAAACGTGTCATTTTCGTGTTGCCACATTGCATACGAACGGCATGAAACTTGCAGAGGCATTTGCAGCAGAAATGCATGTGCACTCAAAAAATTTGATATTTTTCACGGATGGACCCCGTCAAACGCTAAAAATTGGTGGGGATGTCTCTCTTGTGGGTCACGGGGCTGTTAGGGTCGCACAGAAATCCCTCGGAATGGGAAAACGGGTCATTTTCGTGTTGCCACATTGCATACGAATGGCATGAAACTTGCAGATGCATTTGCAGCAGAAATGCATGTGCACTCAAAAAATTTGATATTTTTCACGGATAGACCCCGTCAAACGCTAGAAATTGGCAGGGATGTCTCTCTTGTGGGTCACGGGGCTGGTAGGGTCGCACAGAAATCCCTCGGAATGGGAAAACGGGTCATTTTCGTGTTGCCACATTGCATACGAACGGCATGAAACTTCCAGAGGCATTTGCAGCAGAAATGCATGTGCACTAAATTTTTTAAATATTTTTCACGGATAGACCCCGTCAAACGCTAGAATATGGCGGGGATGTCTCTCTTTTGGGTCACGGGTCTGGTAGGGTCGCACAGAAATCCCTCGGAATGGGAAAACGGGTCATTTTCGTGTTGCCACATTGCATACGAACCGCCTGAAACTTCCAGAGGCATTTGCAGCAGAAATGCATGTGCACTCAAAAAAATTAATATTTTTCACGGATAGACCCCGTCAAACGCTAAAAATTGGCGGGGATGTCTCTTGTAGGTCAGGGGGCTGTTAGGGTCGCACAGAAATCCCTCGGAATGGGAAAACGGGTCATTTTCGTGTTGCCACATTGCGTACGAATGGCATGAAACTTCCAGAGACATTTGCAGCAGAAATGCATGTGCACTCAAAAATATTTAATATTTTTCATGGATAGACCCCGTCAAATGCTAGAAGTTGGCGGGGATGTCTCTCTTGTGGGTCACGGGGCTGTTGGGGTCGCACAGAAATCCCTCGGAATGGGAAAATTGGTCATTTTCGTGTTGCCACATTGCATACGAACTGCATGAAACTTCCAGAGGCATTTGCAGCAGAAATGCATGTGCACTCAAAAAAAATAATTTTTCACGGATAGACCCCGTCAAACGCTAGAAATTGGTGGAGATGTCTCTCTTGTGGGTCACGGGTCTGTTAGGGTCGCAGAGAAATCCCTCGGAATGGGAAAACGGGTCATTTTCGTGTTGCCACATTGCATACGAACCGCCTGAAACTTCCAGAGGCATTTGCAGCAGAAATGCATGTGCACTAAATTTTTTAAATATTATTCACGGATAGACCCCGTCAAACGCTAGAAATTGGCGGGGATGTCTCTCTTGTGGGTCACGGGGCTGTTAGGTTCGCACAGAAATCTCTCGGAATGGGAAAACGGGTAATTTTCGTGTTGCCACATTGCATACGAACCGCATGAAACTTCCAGAGGCATTTGCAACAGAAATGCATGTGCACTCAAAATTTTTTATATTTTTCACGGATAGACCCCATCAAACGCTAGAAATTGGCGGGGATGTCTCTCTTGTGGGTCACGGGGCTGTTAGTGTGGCACAGAAATCCCTCGGAATGGGAAAACGGGTCATTTCCGTGTTGCCACATTGCATACGAATGGCATGAAACTTCCAGAGGCATTTGCAGCAGAAATGCATGTGCACTCAAAAAAATTAATATTTTTCACGGATAGACCCCGTCAAACGCTAGAAATTGGTGGGGATGTCTCTCTTGTGGGTCACGGGGCTGTTAGGGTCGCACAGAAATCCCTCTGAATGGAAAAATTGGTCATTTTCGTGTTGCCACATTGCATACGAATGGCATGAAACTTCCAGAGGCATTTGCAGCAGAAATGCATGTGCACACAAAAAATTTAATTTTTTTCACGGATAGACCCTGTCAAACGCTAGAAATTGGCGGTGATGTCTCTCTTGTGGGTCACGGGGCTGTTAGGGTCGCACAGAAATCCCTCGGAATGGGAAAATGGGTCATTTTCGTGTTGCCACATTGGCATACGAACGGCATGAAACTTCCAGAGGCATTTGCAGCAGAAATGCATGTGCACTAAATTTTTTAAATATTTTTCACGGATAGACCCCGTCAAACGCTAGAAATTGGCGGGGATGTCTCTCTTGTGGGTCACGGGGCTGTTAGGTTCGCACAGAAATCTCTCGGAATGGGAAAACGGTTAATTTTCGTGTTGCCACATTGCATACGAACCGCATGAAACTTCCAGAGGCATTTGCAACAGAAATGCATGTGCACTCAAAATTTTTTATATTTTTCACGGATAGACCCCATCAAACGCTAGAAATTGGCGGGGATGTCTCTCTTGTGGGTCACGGGGCTGTTAGTGTGGCACAGAAATCCCTCGGAATGGGAAAACGGGTCATTTCCGTGTTGCCACATTGCATACGAATGGCATGAAACTTCCAGAGGCATTTGCAGCAGAAATGCATGTGCACTCAAAAAAATTAATATTTTTCACGGATAGACCCCGTCAAACGCTAGAAATTGGTGGGGATGTCTCTCTTGTGGGTCACGGGGCTGTTAGGGTCGCACAGAAATCCCTCGGAATGGGAAAACGGGTCATTTTCGTGTTGCCACATTGCATTCGAACGGCATGAAACTTCCAGAGGCATTTGCAGCAGAAATGCATGTGCACACAAAAAAATATATTTTTCACGGATAGACCCCGTCAAACGCTAAAAATTTGCGGGGATGTCTCTTGTGGGTCAAGGGGCTGTTAGGGTCGCACAGAAATGCCTCGGAATGGGAAAACGGGTCATTTTCGTGTTGCCACATTGCGTACTGTTGTATATATAGGTGTTATGAAAATTGATGAAAATAATGAAAATTAAATGAAATTTGCAATTTGCATAATTTATCCGAAATTATGTTAATTGGTGTAATTATGCGCATACATTATGCTGATTCGAGAGATAATCGTATTAATTTATGCGAGTGGGCGTGGTTATGATAATGCGGGTCGTTATGGATTATCAGGTCGAGCCTCGGTGACTAGGATTGTGTTATGAATTGGAATGACGCAATTAATCGTATGCAGTGACGCAGGCGTTGTGAGCGTGAAGGAGAGAGAGACGATTCGACTCTGCTCTTTAATTCCGTATTATCGATAAGGATACGATTACTCTCGATTGAACATTACGGATTATGTGTGTTATGGATTATGTGGTGATAGTGTGCTTATGATAGGTCCCCAGGATTCAGATCTCATACGCAGAACAATATTATGCAGAATTTCAGGAAGAATCACACACAAACCTTCTGCTTTAATCAATTTTATTTCTAGCTAACTTTAATTTTTGGATAATATGAAAAACTCAATCTCGGGATTTTGGAATTTCAACACAGCGTTAACATGATACCATCACGATTGCGTTGTTTCACCTCGATAGCGGCACCTGTGGTTAATTCCCGACGCGTAACGCAATCAATCGGTTGTTGAGAGAGAGATTAAAACATGCAACTATTCTATCAAAACCTTAACCTTATAATATGTAAATTCGTGTTTAAACATTGCCCACACAGTGCCACATCCATTCATAGACCTTCAAGTCAATTCGTATCACGTTGTTAACAGGACGATTGGTTATTATGCAACTCAATGACAGCAGTATTTTCCTTTATGAATTTATTTTTAATGCACCACCTTGGAGTGGCACCCTTCTTGATTATCCCGATATGCGTATCGTGTGTCTTCTTTATCACTGGTTCAATTCTTTGCGTAAAGCAGACGCCGAGGTTAGCATCTCTTGTGTCCAAAATGTGTTTCCTGTGTGTTGCGGCGCGGTGGGGGAGTGAGGGGGAGAGTGTGGAGGAGGGGTTGCATACGACCGGCTGCCAGTTTCTGTCCACCGCTGGCTGGATGAGTCAGCACGACGCTCGCCGTCGTCGCGCCGATGGGTGTTGAGTGCGGGGCCGCTGCCCTCTCAGCGCTGGTGACGCGAAGTTGCGCACTGTGGCACGCTGGTGGCACGCTGCTGGCACGCGCTGGTGCCGATGGCACGCTGGTGGCGCGCTGTTGGCACGCGCTGGTGATGGTGCTGATGGCACGCTGGTGGCGCGCTCCCTCTCCTTGAAGATGCGCGAACGCGCCCGTGCTGATTCGCTGACAGCAGTTTCCTCCACTGCTGGATGAGCTACGCCGGCGCGCGCTCTTTCCGCTGCTGTATTATCTGACGCTGCGCTCGCGAGCGACAGGTCAAGTTTTCTTCTGCTGAGTGAGCCGAGTCGCACGCGCTCTCTTTGTTGAGGTTGTTGGCGGCTCTCTGACAGCAGGTTTCCTCCACTGCTGTATGACTCAAGTCGCACGCGCTTGATCACTGGTTTGCTGAAGTTGTTGGCGGCTGCCCAAGCTTTTCCTTCAGTTGAGTGAGTTGAGTCGCACGTGCTCTCTCTGTTGAAGTGCGCGAACGCGCCCGTGCTGGTTCGCTGACAGCAGGTTTCCTCCACTGCTGTATGACTCACTTTTGTTGATACATCGCGACTCAGCGATCCTCGCTACTCAGCGAGGCTAGGAGCCAGCCGCTCCATGCGACTGCTCGTCCTGTGGACGTCTTGACTCTTGACTTAACTTCACTGGCCTTTTGAAAAATGCGGCTGACCGTTATATTCAAAGACAATTCTCTCTGCGCAGTGGACAAGGGGGGGGCGGGGTCTGTGTGTGTGAGTTCGTGTGTGTGTGTGTACAGATGGCTCCTGCGATAACGATCTGTTTGCCCTGGCGTGAAATTCCTCTCTCGCGCTCTTCGGGAGAGACAAAGGTGGTCGGGAGCACCTATCTCTTTATACTTTCGACTTATATTTCTCAAATACCATTTGGTCCCATGTTCGCCACGACTCGTGTTTGTAACTACGTCCTCCCGACACCTCTCGGTTTACCGAGGTTCGAAATGTTATGATGGAATTATTAAAAAGAAAAATAATTTTCATCCTGAGTTTAAGAGGTCCGTTTCCAGATTGTTGGAATCCATATCCCTTGGTTCTGTAAGGTTCTATAACGGAATATCGTTTAAGGTTAACACATTATTGTTAATGTTATTTTGCAATTTCTTTAAAACTTGTTTGTCTGGTTGCCGTGTGTGGGGTGGGGTGTGTCTCCTCATCAAACCCGGCTGGCTTTTCCAGATGGCCCCTTGTGATAAGGTGTAATTCCTGCTTCTCCGCGCTGTGAGAGAGACAAAGATGGTCGGGGTTGCTTGGGATATTGTTTAAACTCTTTCGTAAGTTTGCCCGTTCGCCTCATTCCTTCTCGATAACCTTTGATGTGACTCGGTATTTTGTCTCCAAGCTTTGTTTTAACAGTAAAAGTATTAAAGGTGAAAATCATTTGATAGCGAATTAATTATTGGATAATAATTCACTGATGTATCTGGTGGCCTGGTCTTGATTGGAGTGAGCGCGAGGACCGCTAACTTTAGCTCATTCTTGTTATTGAATTTTAAATTTGAACCGTTGTTTAAAAAAAAATAGTTTAACCCGTGGGCGTCCTCATTTCTGGCTTGCGGGAGGGCTTCCCTCTGCTTGACCTCCCTTAGGGCACATCAAACTCTTGTTCATCTGGAGATCTTCGCAGATAGCTGCTAACATCCTCGCCTCGAGAGTTTTATTATTTCTTTATTTATTAATAGCCTGTTTATGGCCGACACCTGGTTTTTTGTGTGCCTGGCTTACGGGTTTTATTAATTATTTTGTTTCGTTTGTTAAAAAAAAATATGATATATATAACGGCAAATATTATTGTTAATATCAATTTTGGAAAAGGCTCATATACAACACACCGCCCTTTTAAAAATGATCGGTGGTCTGCCACGGATTATTTTTAAAAATAAAAGAAAAATGCCTTTTCCATCTAGAACCATCGACATTCCTCGAGTTGACTGATTTTTCCTTACAACGCGCGCGTACGTGTCACAGCATGATTACATTTGAAATAAGAAAATAAAAGAACAGGAAAAAGAAAAAATAAAGGCAACATGTTACATCGGTTGTTATCAATTATTGCTACTTTGATTTTTGTTTCAGTTCCTGGGAAACACTGGATAGCGGTTTCGCGCCCGGTGGTACACAGTTTCCCTCCATTCACCTCTTTGTTTTCTGTTTACCAAGTTATTGGCAACCTTACTGCCACCTTTGGTCAAGAGTGCAGAATAATTTTTCTCATGGCCAGGTATTTTAGAGTAACCTGTGACCTTTCCATGCAACATCATCACATCGTCGTTTTGGTTCATCGTCGGTATGGCTTTAGCCAAATGAGCACGGTTCCTTTGTTCGTATCGGTAATTTGTTTTATCCCTCGCCTTCCCTGTGGGTTTATGTGGCGTGAAGCCATGTCGAGCGCCACCAGGATTAGTACACAACACGAGTTTCTGTGCTCGACTGTTGGGGTCATTTGCCTTCTCCGCAGCCATGTGCAGATTTGCTGACTCCGTACCACGATTCGATTCCATGCCTCGATTCGATTCCATGTTTTTGCGTGTGCTGGATTTCCACACATTCCCCGATCCGTCATGGATTTTTGTCTCCGTAACGCGTTTCCCTGGCACTTTTACAGTATTCTCACGCAATTTTGCGACACAATTGATCGCGTTTCCACTTAACAATTTCTCCCCTCGATCTTGTTGGTTATCATTTCCTGTTAGATCACGCTTCATGGTTAATTTTCCTTGTTCAATAGGTGGGTTCACCACGGGAGCGACTCTCGCGTTCCCCACCACATCAAAGCGTGTGCATGGCGCATTTAGTTTTCCACAATCATGGTTCCCCTCCTGGTTCTGTTTGTAACCTCCAGCCTGCTTGATTTTTTCCAAGGGCTGTGATTTTTTTTTCAGATCAGCGGACACCTCTTTCCCTGTCATTTTCCTCTCAACCAGTGTGAGCGATTTATCACGTGCCCATGTCACCCTCTTTGTTACAGCCAAGCCATGTGTGCCCCTTGTGTATCGTGGAATGGGGAATCGGCGTGATTCTGCTCTTGGCCTATACGCGCCGTGATTCTCGCGATTATGTGTCTTTGTGTGTCGTGGCCGCCCATTCTCTATGTGCCACTGTCGACCGTAATTGTTATCTCGCCATCTGTGTGGGTAATTTTGGCCGGCTGTGTGCCGCTGCATTGGGTGAAGATATGGTCCTGCTCTTTGTTTCCACCCGTGGCGATTGTCGCAAATACGCGTCTCTGCACGCTGCGAACGCTCTCGGTCTGTGTGCCGTGGAATTGGGCACTGGTCTGACTTTGCTCGTGGTCTCCACGCATTGCGATTCTCGCAAATACGCGTCCCTGCATGCTGCGATGGCTCCTGGTCCGTGTGCCATTGTCTCGTGTAATTGTTATTTGACCACCCGTGTATGTAATTATGTTGGTAATCCGTGGGTGCTTTTTGTTTTCTGCACTGTGGGCCTGCGTGCATCAAATGCCTCACATGTTTTTTCTTTTCCTCTGATAGGCTGGTTGCCTTGTCCCGTTCACTGTGTGCTGTGAAATCATTGTTTTTAGCCCGGTACAGCCAAGCCATGTGTGCCCGATCCATTATGTGGTCTAAGGAGGCTGTCTCTGGACTCAAGACCATTCCCACAATTTCTGTAATCTCTGGACTCAAAGATCCAAAAAACATAATTTTGAACATTTTGTCACCTTCGTGATACTGATCCACATCGCCCGCATAGTACGCTCTTTTAAATCGCATGAGGTAATCCCGAGGATCCTCGTCTGCACACTGGGTCATAGATTTTGCAGCGTTAAATCCCTCAGACAGTGTTAGATATTCTCCAAACTTCCGAATCACTGCCAGGCTCAGCTTTTTAAAATCGTTCCGAACCTCGTATGGTAGCGACTTTACCCATGATATGGACTGTCCATGCAAGCTGCGTTTCAGCAAACTCGCTTTTTCATCCGTTTTCCTCAGACCCCTGATCATTGCTTCTGCTTCTACCGTTGCGATGTGAGTGTGAATGTCCCTGTTCTTATTGTGTGGATCAAAATAGGGAATTCTGACGAGAGCTTTGTCCATCAATTTCAGAGTGTTACTACTGAACGAGTATTCGGAAAGTTGATCATCGTCATCCGAGTCAGATTCGGATGAGTCATTAACATCACGGTGGCGTTGCTTAACATGATTTTTGTAGTGTATTTTGCGCCTGTAACGTGGGTCAACTTTGCTCGGTGACTCATGTTTGTCCCATGGCTCATACTTAAGTGGTTTTTGTGGGGTGTTTGATTTATATTTGTCTGGTGCGTCGTGCCTGTCGCGATGTTTGTGTCGGCCGTCTGTGCGTGGTGCGCGTTTTCCTGGAGAGTTGCCTCGGAGCTTCGGCTCCGCCCTTTCTCGCGTTATTAGTACAGAATCTCCTGGTGATTTAGTTTTAATATTCTGTCTCACTCTGACTTCGGGGTTATCAGTCCCACCTGTTTCTTTTCCGAAATTTTCCTCCTCCCATAATCTCTGTTTGTCTGTCTGTGCGAGAGGGTCTGAGTTCAGCGTAGTTATTCCTGATGTTTTTACATCGTGTTCGCTTTTCTCCCATTTTATCCAGTTCTTAAGCAGTGTCCCAATGTCATCAATACAGCTCCCCTTCCATGTGTCTCCCTGATTTGTTTGCTCTGTAGCAGATCGGCCTGACCTTTTTGGTACAAGTTCCCAATATCCCGCAATCCACTCAAAAAATACTCTTAATACGAGCATCTCTGGAATTTCACTTCAGAGTGCATATCAAAACAGTTGTATCCAGAATGCATCAGTTCGACTCATGTGACTCTGGTATTCCTTTCAGAGCACGTATAAAAACACTTGTATCACAGGATGTGGTCAGTTTGACTCGAGCAAATAATCTTACTTCAATTGTCTTTGTTATACCCTGCTACTCTGGAATTTCCCTTCAGAGTGCGTTTTTTTGTTTGCTTTACACCCGTTACAGTCACAGGGTAACGTTAGATCATAACACCTTGGTTAATACAACAGTGATTTGTTCCTTAATTCAAGCATAAACTGTCTGCGAGAGATCCCGGACGAGCCCCCAATATGTTGTATATATAGGTGTTATGAAAATTGATGAAAATAATGAAAATTAAATGAAATTTGCAATTTGCATAATTTATCCGAAATTATGTTAATTGGTGTAATTATGCGCATACATTATGCTGATTCGAGAGATAATCGTATTAATTTATGCGAGTGGGCGTGGTTATGATAATGCGGGTCGTTATGGATTATCAGGTCGAGCCTCGGTGACTAGGATTGTGTTATGAATTGGAATGACGCAATTAATCGTATGCAGTGACGCAGGCGTTGTGAGCGTGAATGAGAGAGAGACGATTCGACTCTGCTCTTTAATTCCGTATTATCGATAAGGATACGATTACTCTCGATTGAACATTACGGATTATGTGTGTTATGGATTATGTGGTGATAGTGTGCTTATGATAGGTCCCCAGGATTCAGATCTCATACGCAGAACAATATTATGCAGAATTTCAGGAAGAATCACACACAAACCTTCTGCTTTAATCAATTTTATTTCTAGCTAACTTTAATTTTTGGATAATATGAAAAACTCAATCTCGGGATTTTGGAATTTCAACACAGCGTTAACATGATACCATCACGATTGCGTTGTTTCACCTCGATAGCGGCACCTGTGGTTAATTCCCGACGCGTAACGCAATCAATCGGTTGTTGAGAGAGAGATTAAAACATGCAACTATTCTATCAAAACCTTAACCTTATAATATGTAAATTCGTGTTTAAACATTGCCCACACAGTGCCACATCCATTCATAGACCTTCAAGTCAATTCGTATCACGTTGTTAACAGGACGATTGGTTATTATGCAACTCAATGACAGCAGTATTTTCCTTTATGAATTTATTTTTAATGCACCACCTTGGAGTGGCACCCTTCTTGATTATCCCGATATGCGTATCGTGTGTCTTCTTTATCACTGGTTCAATTCTTTGCGTAAAGCAGACGCCGAGGTTAGCATCTCTTGTGTCCAAAATGTGTTTCCTGTGTGTTGCGGCGCGGTGGGGGAGTGAGGGGGAGAGTGTGGAGGAGGGGTTGCATACGACCGGCTGCCAGTTTCTGTCCACCGCTGGCTGGATGAGTCAGCACGACGCTCGCCGTCGTCGCGCCGATGGGTGTTGAGTGCGGGGCCGCTGCCCTCTCAGCGCTGGTGACGCGAAGTTGCGCACTGTGGCACGCTGGTGGCACGCTGCTGGCACGCGCTGGTGCCGATGGCACGCTGGTGGCGCGCTGTTGGCACGCGCTGGTGATGGTGCTGATGGCACGCTGGTGGCGCGCTCCCTCTCCTTGAAGATGCGCGAACGCGCCCGTGCTGATTCGCTGACAGCAGTTTCCTCCACTGCTGGATGAGCTACGCCGGCGCGCGCTCTTTCCGCTGCTGTATTATCTGACGCTGCGCTCGCGAGCGACAGGTCAAGTTTTCTTCTGCTGAGTGAGCCGAGTCGCACGCGCTCTCTTTGTTGAGGTTGTTGGCGGCTCTCTGACAGCAGGTTTCCTCCACTGCTGTATGACTCAAGTCGCACGCGCTTGGTCACTGGTTTGCTGAAGTTGTTGGCGGCTGCCCAAGCTTTTCCTTCAGTTGAGTGAGTTGAGTCGCACGTGCTCTCTCTGTTGAAGTGCGCGAACGCGCCCGTGCTGGTTCGCTGACAGCAGGTTTCCTCCACTGCTGTATGACTCACTTTTGTTGATACATCGCGACTCAGCGATCCTCGCTACTCAGCGAGGCTAGGAGCCAGCCGCTCCATGCGACTGCTCGTCCTGTGGACGTCTTGACTCTTGACTTAACTTCACTGGCCTTTTGAAAAATGCGGCTGACCGTTATATTCAAAGACAATTCTCTCTGCGCAGTGGACAAGGGGGGGGCGGGGTCTGTGTGTGTGAGTTCGTGTGTGTGTGTGTACAGATGGCTCCTGCGATAACGATCTGTTTGCCCTGGCGTGAAATTCCTCTCTCGCGCTCTTCGGGAGAGACAAAGGTGGTCGGGAGCACCTATCTCTTTATACTTTCGACTTATATTTCTCAAATACCATTTGGTCCCATGTTCGCCACGACTCGTGTTTGTAACTACGTCCTCCCGACACCTCTCGGTTTACCGAGGTTCGAAATGTTATGATGGAATTATTAAAAAGAAAAATAATTTTCATCCTGAGTTTAAGAGGTCCGTTTCCAGATTGTTGGAATCCATATCCCTTGGTTCTGTAAGGTTCTATAACGGAATATCGTTTAAGGTTAACACATTATTGTTAATGTTATTTTGCAATTTCTTTAAAACTTGTTTGTCTGGTTGCCGTGTGTGGGGTGGGGTGTGTCTCCTCATCAAACCCGGCTGGCTTTTCCAGATGGCCCCTTGTGATAAGGTGTAATTCCTGCTTCTCCGCGCTGTGAGAGAGACAAAGATGGTCGGGGTTGCTTGGGATATTGTTTAAACTCTTTCGTAAGTTTGCCCGTTCGCCTCATTCCTTCTCGATAACCTTTGATGTGACTCGGTATTTTGTCTCCAAGCTTTGTTTTAACAGTAAAAGTATTAAAGGTGAAAATCATTTGATAGCGAATTAATTATTGGATAATAATTCACTGATGCATCTGGTGGCCTGGTCTTGATTGGAGTGAGCGCGAGGACCGCTAACTTTAGCTCATTCTTGTTATTGAATTTTAAATTTGAACCGTTGTTTAAAAAAAAATAGTTTAACCCGTGGGCGTCCTCATTTCTGGCTTGCGGGAGGGCTTCCCTCTGCTTGACCTCCCTTAGGGCACATCAAACTCTTGTTCATCTGGAGATCTTCGCAGATAGCTGCTAACATCCTCGCCTCGAGAGTTTTATTATTTCTTTATTTATTAATAGCCTGTTTATGGCCGACACCTGGTTTTTTGTGTGCCTGGCTTACGGGTTTTATTAATTATTTTGTTTCGTTTGTTAAAAAAAAATATGATATATATAACGGCAAATATTATTGTTAATATCAATTTTGGAAAAGGCTCATATACAACAGTACGAATGGCATGAAACTTCCAGAGACATTTGCAGCAGAAATGCATGTGCACTCAAAAATATTTAATATTTTTCATGGATAGACCCCGTCAAATGCTAGAAGTTGGCGGGGATGTCTCTCTTGTGGGTCACGGGGCTGTTAGGGTCGCACAGAAATCCCTCGGAATGGGAAAACGGGTCATTTTCGTGTTGCCACATTGCATACGAATGGCATGAAACTTTCAGAGGCATTTGCAGCAGAAATGCATGTGCACTCAAAAAAATTAATATTTTTCACGGATAGACCCCGTCAAACGCTAAAAATTGGCGGGGATGTCTCTCTTGTGGGTCACGGGGCTGTTAGGGTCGCACAGAAATCCCTCGGAATGGGAAAACGGGTCATTTTCGTGTTGCCACATTGCATACGAACGGCATGAAAAATCCAGAGGCATTTGCAGCAGAAATGCATGTGCACTCAAAATTTTTTTTTTCACAGATAGACCCCGTCAAACGCTAGAAATTGGCGGGGATGTCTCTCTTATGGGTCACGGGGCTGTTAAGGTCACACAGAAATCCCTCGGAATGGGAAAGCGGGTCATTTTCGTGTTGCCACATTGCATACGAACGGCATGAAACTTCCAGAGGCATTTGCAGCAGAAATGCATGTGCACTAAATTTTTTAAATATTTTTCACGGATAGACCCCGTCAAACGCTAGAAATTGGCGGGGATGTCTCTCTTGTGGGTCACGGGTCTGTTAGGGTCGCACAGAAATTCCTTGGAATGGGAAAACGGGTCATTTTCGTTTTGCCACATTGCATACGAACCGCATGAAACTTCCAGAGGCATTTGCAACAGAAATGCATGTGCACTCAAAAAAAATAATATTTTTCACGGATAGACCCCGTCAAACGCTAAAAAGTGGCGGGGATGTCTCTCTTGTGGATCACGGGGCTGTTAGGGTCGCATAGAAATCCCTCGCAATGGGAAAACGGGTCATTTTCGTGTTGCCACATTGCATACGAATGGCATGAAACTTGCAGAGGCATTTGCAGCAGAAATGCATGTGCACTCAAAAAATTTGATATTTTTCACGGATAGACCCCGTCAAACGCTAGAAATTGGCAGGGATGTCTCTCTTGTGGGTCACGGGGCTGTTAGGTTCGCACAGAAATCTCTCGGAATGGGAAAATGGGTCATTTTCGTGTTGCCACATTGCATACGAACCGCATGAAACTTCCAGAGGCATTTGCAACAGAAATGCATGTGCACTCAAATTTTTTTATATTTTTCACGGATAGACCCCATCAAATGCTAGAAATTGGCGGGGATGTCTCTCTTGTGGGTCACGGGGCTGTTAGTGTGGCACAGAAATCCCTCGGAATGGGAAAACGGGTCATTTCCGTGTTGCCACATTGCATACGAACGGCATGAAACTTCCAGAGGCATTTGCAGCAGAAATGCATGTGCACTCAAAAAAATTAATATTTTTCACGGATAGACCCCGTCAAACGCTAGAAATTGGTGGGGATGTCTCTCTTGTGGGTCACGGGGCTGTTAGGGTCGCACAGAAATCCCTCGGAATGGGAAAACGGGTCATTTTCGTGTTGCCACATTGCATACGAACGGAATGAAACTTCCAGAGGCATTTGCAGCAGAAATGCATGTGCACTCAAAAAAATAATATTTTTCACGGATAGACCCCGTCAAACGCTAGAAATTGGCGGGGATGTCTCTCTTGTGGGTCACGGGTCTGTTAGGGTCGCACAGAAATCCCTCGGAATGGGAAAACGGGTCATTTTAGTGTTGCCACATTGCATACGAACCGCCTGAAACTTCCAGAGGCATTTGCAGCAGAAATGCATGTGCACTCAAAAAAAATAATATTTTTCACGGATAGACCACGTCAAATGCTAAAAATTGGCGGGGAAGTCTCTTGTGGGTCAGGGGGCTGTTAGGGTCGCACAGAAATCCCTCGGAATGGGAAAACGGGTCATTTTCGTGTTGCCACATTGCGTACGAATGGCATGAAATTTCCAGAGACATTTGCAGTAGAAATGCATGTGCACTCAAAAATATTTAATATTTTTCATGGATAGACCCCGTCAAATGCTAGAAGTTGGCGGGGATGTCTCTCTTGTGGGTCACGGGGCTGTTAGGGTCGCACAGAAATCCCTCGGAATGGGAAAATTGGTCATTTTCGTGTTGCCACATTGCATACGAATGGCATGAAACTTCCAGAGGCATTTGCAGCAGAAATGCATGTGCACTCAAAAAATTTAATATTTTTCACGGAGACACCCTGTCAAACGCTAGAAATTGGCGGTGATGTCTCTCTTGTGGGTCACGGGGCTGTTAGGGTCGCACAGAAATCCCTCAGAATGGGAAAATGGGTCATTTTCGTGTTGCCACATTGGCATACGAACGGCATGAAACTTCCAGAGGCATTTGCAGCAGAAATGCATGTGCACTAAATTTTTTAAATATTTTTCACGGATGGACCCCGTCAAACGCTAGAAATTGGCGGGGATGTCTCTCTTGTGGGTCACGGGGCTGTTAGGTTCACACAGAAATCTCTCGGAATGGGAAAACGGGTAATTTTCGTGTTGCCACATTGCATACGAACTGCATGAAACTTCCAGAGGCATTTGCAACAGAAATGCATGTGCACTCAAATTTTTTTATATTTTTCACGGATAGACCCCATCAAACGCTAGAAATTGGCGGGGATGTCTCTCTTGTGGGTCACGGGGCTGTTAGGTTCGCACAGAAATCTCTCGGAATGGGAAAATGGGTCATTTTCGTGTTGCCACATTGCATACGAACCGCCTGAAACTTCCAGAGGGATTTGCAGCAGAAATGCATGTGCACTCAAAAAAAATAATATTTTTCACGGATAGACCACGTCAAACGCTAAAAATTGGCGGGTATGTCTCTTGTAGGTCAGGTGCTGTTAGGGTCGCACAGAAATCCCTCGGAATGGGAAAACGGGTCATTTTCGTGTTGCCACATTGCGTACGAATGGCATGAAACTTCCAGAGACATTTGCAGCAGAAATGCATGTGCACTCAAAAAAATTAATATTTTTCACGGATAGACCCCGTCAAACGCTAGAAATTGGTGGGGATGTCTCTCTTGTGGGTCACAGGGCTGTTAGGGTCGCACAGAAATCCCTCGGAATGGGAAAATGGGTCATTTTCGTGTTGCCACATTGCATACGAACGGCATGAAACTTCCAGAGGCATTTGCAGCAGAAATGCATGTGCACTCAAAAAAAATAATTTTTCACGGATAGACCCCGTCAAACGCTAGAAATTGGCGGGGATGTCTCTCTTGTGGGTCACGGGTCTGTTAGGGTCGCAGAGAAATCCCTCGGAATGGGAAAACGGGTCATTTTCGTGTTGCCACATTGCATACGAACCGCCTGAAACTTCCAGAGGCATTTGCAGCAGAAATGCATGTGCACTCAAAAAAATAATATTTTTCACGGATAGACCACGTCAAACGCTAAAAATTGGCGGGGATGTCTCTTGTGGGTCAGGGGGCTGTTAGGGTCGCACAGAAATCCCTCGGAATGGGAAAACGGGTCATTTTCGTGTTGCCACATTGCGTACGAATGGCATGAAACTTCCAGAGACATTTGCAGCAGAAATGCATGTGCACTCAAAAATATTTAATATTTTTCATGGATAGACCCCGTCAAATGCTAGAAGTTGGCGGGGATGTCTCTCTTGTGGGTCACGGGGCTGTTAGGGTCGCACAGAAATCCCTCGGAATGGGAAAATTGGTCATTTTCGTGTTGCCACATTGCATACGAATGGCATGAAACTTCCAGAGGCATTTGCAGCAGAAATGCATGTGCACTCAAAAAATTTAATATTTTTCACGGATAGACCCTGTCAAACGCTAGAAATTGGCGGAGATGTCTCTCTTGTGGGTCACGGGGCTGTTAGGGTCGCACAGAAATCCCTCGGAATGGGAAAATGGGTCATTTTCGTGTTGCCACATTGGCATACGAACGGCATGAAACTTCCAGAGGCATTTGCAGCAGAAATGCATGTGCACTAAATTTTTTAAATATTATTCACGGATAGACCCCGTCAAACGCTAGAAATTGGCGGGGATGTCTCTCTTATGGGTCACGGGGCTGTTAGGTTCGCACAGAAATCTCTCGGAATGGGAAAACGGGTAATTTTCGTGTTGCCACATTGCATACGAACCGCATGAAACTTCCAGAGGCATTTGCAACAGAAATGCATGTGCACTCAAATTTTTTTATATTTTTCACGGATAGACCCCATCAAACGCTAGAAATTGGCGGGGATGTCTCTCTTGTGGGTCACGGGGCTGTTAGTGTGGCACAGAAATCCCTCGGAATGGGAAAACGGGTCATTTCCGTGTTGCCACATTGCATACGAATGGCATGAAACTTCCAGAGGCATTTGCAGCAGAAATGCATGTGCACTCAAAAAAATTAATATTTTTCACGGATAGACCCCGTCAAACGCTAGAAATTGGTGGGGATGTCTCTCTTGTGGGTCACGGGGCTGTTAGGGTCGCACAGAAATCCCTCTGAATGGAAAAATTGGTCATTTTCGTGTTGCCACATTGCATACGAATGGCATGAAACTTCCAGAGGCATTTGCAGCAGAAATGCATGTGCACACAAAAAATTTAATTTTTTTCACGGATAGACCCTGTCAAACGCTAGAAATTGGCGGTGATGTCTCTCTTGTGGGTCACGGGGCTGTTAGGGTCGCACAGAAATCCCTCGGAATGGGAAAATGGGTCATTTTCGTGTTGCCACATTGGCATACGAACGGCATGAAACTTCCAGAGGCATTTGCAGCAGAAATGCATGTGCACTAAATTTTTTAAATATTTTTCACGGATAGACCCCGTCAAACGCTAGAAATTGGCGGGGATGTCTCTCTTGTGGGTCACGGGGCTGTTAGGTTCGCACAGAAATCTCTCGGAATGGGAAAACGGTTAATTTTCGTGTTGCCACATTGCATACGAACCGCATGAAACTTCCAGAGGCATTTGCAACAGAAATGCATGTGCACTCAAAATTTTTTATATTTTTCACGGATAGACCCCATCAAACGCTAGAAATTGGCGGGGATGTCTCTCTTGTGGGTCACGGGGCTGTTAGTGTGGCACAGAAATCCCTCGGAATGGGAAAACGGGTCATTTCCGTGTTGCCACATTGCATACGAATGGCATGAAACTTCCAGAGGCATTTGCAGCAGAAATGCATGTGCACTCAAAAAAATTAATATTTTTCACGGATAGACCCCGTCAAACGCTAGAAATTGGTGGGGATGTCTCTCTTGTGGGTCACGGGGCTGTTAGGGTCGCACAGAAATCCCTCGGAATGGGAAAACGGGTCATTTTCGTGTTGCCACATTGCATTCGAACGGCATGAAACTTCCAGAGGCATTTGCAGCAGAAATGCATGTGCACACAAAAAAATATATTTTTCACGGATAGACCCCGTCAAACGCTAAAAATTTGCGGGGATGTCTCTTGTGGGTCACGGGGCTGTTAGGTTCGCACAGAAATCTCTCGGAATGGGAAAACGGGTAATTTTCGTGTTGCCACATTGCATACGAACCGCATGAAACTTCCAGAGGCATTTGCAACAGAAATGCATGTGCACTCAAAATTTTTTATATTTTTCACGGATAGACCCCATCAAACGCTAGAAATTGGCGGGGATGTCTCTCTTGTGGGTCACGGGGCTGTTAGTGTGGCACAGAAATCCCTCGGAATGGGAAAACGGGTCATTTCCGTGTTGCCACATTGCATACGAATGGCATGAAACTTCCAGAGGCATTTGCAGCAGAAATGCATGTGCACTCAAAAAAATTAATATTTTTCACGGATAGACCCCGTCAAACGCTAGAAATTGGTGGGGATGTCTCTCTTGTGGGTCACGGGGCTGTTAGGGTCGCACAGAAATCCCTCTGAATGGAAAAATTGGTCATTTTCGTGTTGCCACATTGCATACGAATGGCATGAAACTTCCAGAGGCATTTGCAGCAGAAATGCATGTGCACACAAAAAATTTAATTTTTTTCACGGATAGACCCTGTCAAACGCTAGAAATTGGCGGTGATGTCTCAATTGTGGGTCACGGGGCTGTTAGGGTCGCACAGAAATCCCTCGGAATGGGAAAATGGGTCATTTTCGTGTTGCCACATTGGCATACGAACGGCATGAAACTTCCAGAGGCATTTGCAGCAGAAATGCATGTGCACTAAATTTTTTAAATATTTTTCACGGATAGACCCCGTCAAACGCTAGAAATTGGCGGGGATGTCTCTCTTGTGGGTCACGGGGCTGTTAGGTTCGCACAGAAATCTCTCGGAATGGGAAAACGGTTAATTTTCGTGTTGCCACATTGCATACGAACCACGTGAAACTTCCAGAGGCATTTGCAACAGAAATGCATGTGCACTCAAAATTTTTTATATTTTTCACGGATAGACCCCATCAAACGATAGAAATTGGCGGGGATGTCTCTCTTGTGGGTCACGCGGCTGTTAGTGTGGCACAGAAATCCCTCGGAATGGGAAAACGGGTCATTTCCGTGTTGCCACATTGCATACGAATGGCATGAAACTTCCAGAGGCATTTGCAGCAGAAATGCATGTGCACTCAAAAAAATTAATATTTTTCACGGATAGACCCCGTCAAACGCTAGAAATTGGTGGGGATGTCTCTCTTGTAGGTCACGGGGCTGTTAGGGTCGCACAGAAATCCCTCGGAATGGGAAAACGGGTCATTTTCGTGTTGCCACATTGCATTCGAACGGCATGAAACTTCCAGAGGCATTTGCAGCAGAAATGCATGTGCACACAAAAAAATATATTTTTCACGGATAGACCCCGTCAAACGCTAAAAATTTGCGGGGATGTCTCTTGTGGGTCAAGGGGCTGTTAGGGTCGCACAGAAATCCCTCGGAATGGGAAAACGGGTCATTTTCGTGTTGCCACATTGCGTACGAATGGCATGAAACTTCCAGAGACATTTGCAGCAGAAATGCATGTGCACTCAAAAATATTTAATATTTTTCATGGATAGACCCCGTCAAATGCTAGAAGTTGGCGGGGATGTCTCTCTTGTGGGTCACGGGGCTGTTAGGGTCGCACAGAAATCCCTCTGAATGGAAAAATTGGTCATTTTCGTGTTGCCACATTGCATACGAATGGCATGAAACTTCCAGAGGCATTTGCAGCAGAAATGCATGTGCACACAAAAAATTTAATTTTTTTCACGGATAGACCCTGTCAAACGCTAGAAATTGGCGGAGATGTCTCTCTTGTGGGTCACGGGGCTGTTAGGGTCGCACAGAAATCCCTCGGAATGGGAAAATGGGTCATTTTCGTGTTGCCACATTGGCATACGAACGGCATGAAACTTCCAGAGGCATTTGCAGCAGAAATGCATGTGCACTAAATTTTTTAAATATTATTCACGGATAGACCCCGTCAAACGCTAGAAATTGGCGGGGATGTCTCTCTTATGGGTCACGGGGCTGTTAGGTTCGCACAGAAATCTCTCGGAATGGGAAAACGGGTAATTTTCGTGTTGCCACATTGCATACGAACCGCATGAAACTTCCAGAGGCATTTGCAACAGAAATGCATGTGCACTCAAATTTTTTTATATTTTTCACGGATAGACCCCATCAAACGCTAGAAATTGGCGGGGATGTCTCTCTTGTGGGTCACGGGGCTGTTAGTGTGGCACAGAAATCCCTCGGAATGAAAAAACGGGTCATTTCCGTGTTGCCACATTGCATACGAATGGCATGAAACTTCCAGAGGCATTTGCAGCAGAAATGCATGTGCACTCAAAAAAATTAATATTTTTCACGGATAGACCCCGTCAAACGCTAGAAATTGGTGGGGATGTCTCTCTTGTGGGTCACGGGGCTGTTAGGGTCGCACAGAAATCCCTCTGAATGGAAAAATTGGTCATTTTCGTGTTGCCACATTGCATACGAATGGCATGAAACTTCCAGAGGCATTTGCAGCAGAAATGCATGTGCACACAAAAAATTTAATTTTTTTCACGGATAGACCCTGTCAAACGCTAGAAATTGGCGGTGATGTCTCTCTTGTGGGTCACGGGGCTGTTAGGGTCGCACAGAAATCCCTCGGAATGGGAAAATGGGTCATTTTCGTGTTGCCACATTGGCATACGAACGGCATGAAACTTCCAGAGGCATTTGCAGCAGAAATGCATGTGCACTAAATTTTTTAAATATTTTTCACGGATAGACCCCGTCAAACGCTAGAAATTGGCGGGGATGTCTCTCTTGTGGGTCACGGGGCTGTTAGGTTCGCACAGAAATCTCTCGGAATGGGAAAACGGTTAATTTTCGTGTTGCCACATTGCATACGAACCGCATGAAACTTCCAGAGGCATTTGCAACAGAAATGCATGTGCACTCAAAATTTTTTATATTTTCACGGATAGACCCCATCAAACGCTAGAAATTGGCGGGGATGTCTCTCTTGTGGGTCACGGGGCTGTTAGTGTGGCACAGAAATCCCTCGGAATGGGAAAACGGGTCATTTCCGTGTTGCCACATTGCATACGAATGGCATGAAACTTCCAGAGGCATTTGCAGCAGAAATGCATGTGCACTCAAAAAAATTAATATTTTTCACGGATAGACCCCGTCAAACGCTAGAAATTGGTGGGGATGTCTCTCTTGTGGGTCACGGGGCTGTTAGGGTCGCACAGAAATCCCTCGGAATGGGAAAACGGGTCATTTTCGTGTTGCCACATTGCATTCGAACGGCATGAAACTTCCAGAGGCATTTGCAGCAGAAATGCATGTGCACACAAAAAAATATATTTTTCACGGATAGACCCCGTCAAACGCTAAAAATTTGCGGGGATGTCTCTTGTGGGTCACGGGGCTGTTAGGTTCGCACAGAAATCTCTCGGAATGGGAAAACGGGTAATTTTCGTGTTGCCACATTGCATACGAACCGCATGAAACTTCCAGAGGCATTTGCAACAGAAATGCATGTGCACTCAAAATTTTTTATATTTTTCACGGATAGACCCCATCAAACGCTAGAAATTGGCGGGGATGTCTCTCTTGTGGGTCACGGGGCTGTTAGTGTGGCACAGAAATCCCTCGGAATGGGAAAACGGGTCATTTCCGTGTTGCCACATTGCATACGAATGGCATGAAACTTCCAGAGGCATTTGCAGCAGAAATGCATGTGCACTCAAAAAAATTAATATTTTTCACGGATAGACCCCGTCAAACGCTAGAAATTGGTGGGGATGTCTCTCTTGTGGGTCACGGGGCTGTTAGGGTCGCACAGAAATCCCTCTGAATGGAAAAATTGGTCATTTTCGTGTTGCCACATTGCATACGAATGGCATGAAACTTCCAGAGGCATTTGCAGCAGAAATGCATGTGCACACAAAAAATTTAATTTTTTTCACGGATAGACCCTGTCAAACGCTAGAAATTGGCGGTGATGTCTCAATTGTGGGTCACGGGGCTGTTAGGGTCGCACAGAAATCCCTCGGAATGGGAAAATGGGTCATTTTCGTGTTGCCACATTGGCATACGAACGGCATGAAACTTCCAGAGGCATTTGCAGCAGAAATGCATGTGCACTAAATTTTTTAAATATTTTTCACGGATAGACCCCGTCAAACGCTAGAAATTGGCGGGGATGTCTCTCTTGTGGGTCACGGGGCTGTTAGGTTCGCACAGAAATCTCTCGGAATGGGAAAACGGTTAATTTTCGTGTTGCCACATTGCATACGAACCGCGTGAAACTTCCAGAGGCATTTGCAACAGAAATGCATGTGCACTCAAAATTTTTTATATTTTTCACGGATAGACCCCATCAAACGATAGAAATTGGCGGGGATGTCTCTCTTGTGGGTCACGCGGCTGTTAGTGTGGCACAGAAATCCCTCGGAATGGGAAAACGGGTCATTTCCGTGTTGCCACATTGCATACGAATGGCATGAAACTTCCAGAGGCATTTGCAGCAGAAATGCATGTGCACTCAAAAAAATTAATATTTTTCACGGATAGACCCCGTCAAACGCTAGAAATTGGTGGGGATGTCTCTCTTGTGGGTCACGGGGCTGTTAGGGTCGCACAGAAATCCCTCGGAATGGGAAAACGGGTCATTTTCGTGTTGCCACATTGCATTCGAACGGCATGAAACTTCCAGAGGCATTTGCAGCAGAAATGCATGTGCACACAAAAAAATATATTTTTCACGGATAGACCCCGTCAAACGCTAAAAATTTGCGGGGATGTCTCTTGTGGGTCAAGGGGCTGTTAGGGTCGCACAGAAATCCCTCGGAATGGGAAAACGGGTCATTTTCGTGTTGCCACATTGCGTACGAATGGCATGAAACTTCCAGAGACATTTGCAGCAGAAATGCATGTGCACTCAAAAATATTTAATATTTTTCATGGATAGACCCCGTCAAATGCTAGAAGTTGGCGGGGATGTCTCTCTTGTGGGTCACGGGGCTGTTAGGGTCGCACAGAAATCCCTCTGAATGGAAAAATTGGTCATTTTCGTGTTGCCACATTGCATACGAATGGCATGAAACTTCCAGAGGCATTTGCAGCAGAAATGCATGTGCACACAAAAAATTTAATTTTTTTCACGGATAGACCCTGTCAAATGCTAGAAATTGGCGGTGATGTCTCTCTTGTGGGTCACGGGGCTGTTAGGGTCGCACAGAAATCCCTCGGAATGGGAAAATGGGTCATTTTCGTGTTGCCACATTGGCATACGAACGGCATGAAATTTCCAGAGGCATTTGCAGCAGAAATGCATGTGCACTAAATTTTTTAAATATTATTCACGGATAGACCCCGACAAACGCTAGAAATTGGCGGGGATGTCTCTCTTGTGGGTCACGGGGCTGTTAGGTTCGCACAGAAATCTCTCGGAATGGGAAAACGGGTCATTTTCGTGTTGCCACATTGCATACGAACCGCATGAAACTTCCAGAGGCATTTGCAACAGAAATGCATGTGCACTCAAATTTTTTTATATTTTTCACGGATAGACCCCATCAAACGCTAGAAATTGGCGGGGATGTCTCTCTTGTGGGTCACGGGGCTGTTAGTGTGGCACAGAAATCCCTCGGAATGGGAAAACGGGTCATTTCCGTGTTGCCACATTGCATACGAACGGCATGAAACTTCCAGAGGCATTTGCAGCAGAAATGCATGTGCACTCAAAAAAATTAATATTTTTCACGGATAGACCCCGTCAAACGCTAGAAATTGGTGGGGATGTCTCTCTTGTGGGTCACAGGGCTGTTAGGGTCGCACAGAAATCCCTCGGAATGGGAAAATGGGTCATTTTCGTGTTGCCACATTGCATACGAACGGCATGAAACTTCCAGAGGCATTTGC
This sequence comes from Petromyzon marinus, assembly GCF_048934315.1. NCBI lineage: Eukaryota > Metazoa > Chordata > Hyperoartia > Petromyzontiformes > Petromyzontidae > Petromyzon > Petromyzon marinus. The sequence goes on from NC_133726.1 coordinate 125,869, forward strand.
AGCAGAAATGCATGTGCACTCAAAAAAAATAATTTTTCACGGATAGACCCCGTCAAACGCTAGAAATTGGCGGGGATGTCTCTCTTGTGGGTCACGGGTCTGTTAGGGTCGCAGAGAAATCCCTCGGAATGGGAAAACGGGTCATTTTCGTGTTGCCACATTGCATACGAACCGCCTGAAACTTCCAGAGGCATTTGCAGCAGAAATGCATGTGCACTCAAAAAAAATAATATTTTTCACGGATAGACCACGTCAAACGCTAAAAATTGGCGGGGATGTCTCTTGTGGGTCAGGGGGCTGTTAGGGTCGCACAGAAATCCCTCGGAATGGGAAAATTGGTCATTTTCGTGTTGCCACATTGCATACGATTGGCATGAAACTTCCAGAGGCATTTGCAGCAGAAATGCATGTGCACTCAAAAAATTTAATATTTTTCACGGATAGACCCTGTCAAACGCTAGAAATTGGCGGAGATGTCTCTCTTGTGGGTCACGGGGCTGTTAGGGTCGCACAGAAATCCCTCGGAATGGGAAAATGGGTCATTTTCGTGTTGCCACATTGGCATACGAACGGCATGAAACTTCCAGAGGCATTTGCAGCAGAAATGCATGTGCACTAAATTTTTTAAATATTATTCACGGATAGACCCGTCAAACGCTAGAAATTGGCGGGGATGTCTCTCTTGTGGGTCACGGGGCTGTTAGGTTCGCACAGAAATCTCTCGGAATGGGAAAACGGGTAATTTTCGTGTTGCCACATTGCATACGAACCGCATAAAACTTCCAGAGGCATTTGCAACAGAAATGCATGTGCACTCAAAATTTTTTATATTTTTCACGGATAGACCCCATCAAACGCTAGAAATTGGCGGGGATGTCTCTCTTGTGGGTCACGGGGCTGTTAGTGTGGCACAGAAATCCCTCGGAATGGGAAAACGGGTCATTTCCGTGTTGCCACATTGCATACGAATGGCATGAAACTTCCAGAGGCATTTGCAGCAGAAATGCATGTGCACTCAAAAAAATTAATATTTTTCACGGATAGACCCCGTCAAACGCTAGAAATTGGTGGGGATGTCTCTCTTGTGGGTCACGGGGCTGTTAGGGTCGCATAGAAATCCCTCTGAATGGAAAAATTGGTCATTTTCGTGTTGCCACATTGCATACGAATGGCATGAAACTTCCAGAGGCATTTGCAGCAGAAATGCATGTGCACACAAAAAATTTAATTTTTTTCACGGATAGACCCTGTCAAACGCTAGAAATTGGCGGTGATGTCTCTCTTGTGGGTCACGGGGCTGTTAGGGTCGCACAGAAATCCCTCGGAATGGGAAAATGGGTCATTTTCGTGTTGCCACATTGGCATACGAACGGCATGAAACTTCCAGAGGCATTTGCAGCAGAAATGCATGTGCACTAAATTTTTTAAATATTTTTCACGGATAGACCCCGTCAAACGCTAGAAATTGGCGGGGATGTCTCTCTTGTGGGTCACGGGGCTGTTAGGTTCGCACAGAAATCTCTCGGAATGGGAAAACGGTTAATTTTCGTGTTGCCACATTGCATACGAACCGCATGAAACTTCCAGAGGCATTTGCAACAGAAATGCATGTGCACTCAAATTTTTTTATATTTTTCACGGATAGACCCCATCAAACGATAGAAATTGGCGGGGATGTCTCTCTTGTGGGTCACGCGGCTGTTAGTGTGGCACAGAAATCCCTCGGAATGGGAAAACGGGTCATTTCCGTGTTGCCACATTGCATACGAATGGCATGAAACTTCCAGAGGCATTTGCAGCAGAAATGCATGTGCACTCAAAAAAATTAATATTTTTCACGGATAGACCCCGTCAAACGCTAGAAATTGGTGGGGATGTCTCTCTTGTGGGTCACGGGGCTGTTAGGGTCGCACAGAAATCCCTCGGAATGGGAAAACGGGTCATTTTCGTGTTGCCACATTGCATTCGAACGGCATGAAACTTCCAGAGGCATTTGCAGCAGAAATGCATGTGCACACAAAAAAATATATTTTTCACGGATAGACCCCGTCAAACGCTAAAAATTTGCGGGGATGTCTCTTGTGGGTCAAGGGGCTGTTAGGGTCGCACAGAAATCCCTCGGAATGGGAAAACGGGTCATTTTCGTGTTGCCACATTGCGTACGAATGGCATGAAACTTCCAGAGACATTTGCAGCAGAAATGCATGTGCACTCAAAAATATTTAATATTTTTCATGGATAGACCCCGTCAAATGCTAGAAGTTGGCGGGGATGTCTCTCTTGTGGGTCACGGGGCTGTTAGGGTCGCACAGAAATCCCTCTGAATGGAAAAATTGGTCATTTTCGTGTTGCCACATTGCATACGAATGGCATGAAACTTCCAGAGGCATTTGCAGCAGAAATGCATGTGCACACAAAAAAATTAATTTTTTTCACGGATAGACCCTGTCAAATGCTAGAAATTGGCGGTGATGTCTCTCTTGTGGGTCACGGGGCTGTTAGGGTCGCACAGAAATCCCTCGGAATGGGAAAATGGGTCATTTTCGTGTTGCCACATTGGCATACGAACGGCATGAAACTTCCAGAGGCATTTGCAACAGAAATGCATGTGCACTAAATTTTTTAAATATTTTTCACGGATAGACCCCGACAAACGCTAGAAATTGGCGGGGATGTCTCTCTTGTGGGTCACGGGGCTGTTAGGTTCGCACAGAAATCTCTCGGAATGGGAAAACGGGTCATTTTCGTGTTGCCACATTGCATACGAACCGCATGAAACTTCCAGAGGCATTTGCAACAGAAATGCATGTGCACTCAAAATTTTTTATATTTTTCACGGATAGACCCCATCAAACGCTAGAAATTGGCGGGGATGTCTCTCTTGTGGGTCACGGGGCTGTTAGTGTGGCACAGAAATCCCTCGGAATGGGAAAACGGGTCATTTCCGTGTTGCCACATTGCATACGAACGGCATGAAACTTCCAGAGGCATTTGCAGCAGAAATGCATGTGCACTCAAAAAAATTAATATTTTTCACGGATAGACCCCGTCAAACGCTAGAAATTGGTGGGGATGTCTCTCTTGTGGGTCACGGGGCTGTTAGGGTCGCACAGAAATCCCTCGGAATGGGAAAACGGGTCATTTTCGTGTTGCCACATTGCATACGAATGGCATGAAACTTCCAGAGACATTTGCAGCAGAAATGCATGTGCACTCAAAAATATTTAATATTTTTCATGGATAGACCCCGTCAAATGCTAGAAGTTGGCGGGGATGTCTCTCTTGTGGGTCACGGGACTGTTAGGGTCGCACAGAAATCCCTCGGAATGGGAAAATTGGTCATTTTCGTGTTGCCACATTGCATACGAATGGCATGAAACTTCCAGAGGCATTTGCAGCAGAAATGCATGTGCACTCAAAAAAATTATTTTTTTTCACGGATAAACCCTGTCAAACGCTAGAAATTGGCGGTGATGTCTCTCTTGTGGGTCACGGGGCTGTTAGGGTCGCACAGAAATCCCTTGGTCCACCTGATTCCTGCATACAGGCAGAAACTAAAACTCTGTTATCCTGCTGTGAGGACATCTAAACAGTGGACCAGTGAGGCTGTGGAAGATTTGTGGGCGTGCTTAGACTGTACTGACTGGTATATGTTCACGACTGCTACCAATAGTCTGGATGAACTCACAGAGGCTGTGACGTCCTACATCAGCTTCTGTGAGGACTGCTGTATCCCAACACGTACCAGGGTGAACTTTAACAACAACAAGCCCTGGTTCTCAGCAAAACTCAAAAGGTTGAGGTTGCAGAAGGAGGAAGCGTTTAGGAGTGGGGATAGAGACAGATTCAAGGAGTCGAAGAACAGGTTTAGCAAAGCGGTGAGAGAGGCTAAACGACTGTACTCAGAGAGACTAAAACACCAGTTCTCTACTAACGATGCTGCGTCTGTCTGGAGAGGGCTCAGGCAGATCACCAACTACAAACCCAGAGCCCCCCACACCACTAACGACTCCCGCCTAGCCAACGACCTGAACGAGTTCTACCGTAGATTTGAAAGATAATTGGACTGTCCTGAACCACCCCTTCCCACCCAAGAGGCCCCATCCCCCAACTATACTACAGAAGCGACTCT